>NW_024412377.1:91438185-91474294 GCF_014898765.1 Herpailurus yagouaroundi
TAGATGCTGGAGAGGATGTGGAGAAACGGGAACCCTCTTGCACTGTTGGTGGGAATGCAAATTAGTGCAGCCGCTCTGGAAAGCAGTGTGGAGGTTCCTCAGAAAATTAAAAATAGACCTACCCTATGACCCAGCAATAGCACTGCTAGGAATTTACCCAAGGGATACAGGAGTACTGATGCATAGGGGCACTTCTACCCCAATGTTCATACCAGCACTCTCAACAATAGCCAAATTATGGAAAGAGCCTAAATGTCCATCAACTGATGAATGGATAAAGAAATTGTGGTTTATATACACAATGGAATACTACTTGGCAATGAGAAAAAATGAAATATGGCCTTTTGTAGCAACGTGGATGGAACTGGAGAGTGTGATGCTAAGTGAAATAAGCCATACAGAGAAAGACAGATACCATATGGTTTCACTCTTATGTGGATCCTGAGAAACTTAACAGGAACCCATGGGGGAGGGGAAGAAAAAAAAAAAAAAAAGAGGTTAGAGTGGGAGAGAGCCAAAGCATAAGAGACTGTTGAGAACTGAGAACAAACTAAGGGTTGATGGGGGGTGGGAGGGAGGAGAGGGTGGGTGATGGGTATTGAGGAGGGCACCTTTTGGGATGAGCACTGGGTGTTGTATGGAAACCAATTTGACAATAAATTTCATATATAAATAAAAAAAAAAAGAAGGTAGGTTATGTACACTGTTTTCTGTAGAGGTAGGTATTAGGAGCTAAATTCCTACTAACATCCTAGTCTCTCATGGTGTCTTGAGTTTTTCTAGAGACTCTTTTTAAAGCAGTTCTTCTAGATATTATACAAGGACCTGAATGATGTGGTAAAATGTGGGGAGAGGAAAAACAATCTATAATTCTTTGACTACATTTCATTCTCTTAGTGAGACTGCGTTCATATGTTTTGACCATCCCATTTGCTTCTCATCTCCCTCATCACTTGTCTTCATCTGCTTTTTTGGAGTTAGGAAGGCTACAGGGAGCTGGAGTTTGGTATTTCCTTTCTCCTAGGTTGCCTGAGGAATTTTTCCTAGATCATTATCCTGAGAACCTGATTGGATTCCTAAAGGCAAAACTCATGAATGTGTGGGTCCTCCTATGACTAGACATTTAGAGGTTTTTAACTCTCAAGCTAACACACACTAAGTCTCCAGAAATTTGTCAGTTATAGTTAAGTGTTCCTACTAGTATTGGTTTGAGTGGTGGGCTTCTGCTTTTGGGTTTTATGCTTTTGGTAAACTGTGATTATTTGGTACCTTCCTTTCTTTCCAGGGAGGTGGTTTGCCCTGTTACACCTCAATTATCTGATGGTTTTAAGAGTTGTTGATTTTCATTTTATTCAGCTTTTCTTTTCCTTTTGTGAGAACAGGAGTATAGCCTTCGAATCTCCTTACATGGACCATAAATTGAATTTTTTAAAAAAAATAATCATTCTTTCCCTTTTTGTTCTTCTTTTCTTTTGTTATGCTAGATTTATAAATATGCCACCAAAGTTATTTACTATTCTGGCCTAATCACTGTCTGTACTCTCTGTATACTACTGACTTTAAAATTCTTGAATGAAAAAAATCATATCAGTGTCACTGTCTAATTTGAAATTCTTAGTCTAAAATGTGTATCACTATCTTGATCTGTTTTCATACACAGCTAAATTTTACTTCACCAATGCAAAAATATATTAAAACTTTAGAAAATATAATTTAACTTTTCAAAATGTATATTTTTTTTAATTTATCCAGAAAAATATATTTTGAAGAAAAAGCCTCTATTCATGAAGAATATGAATGTAATTAGTCTTGCATTTTGGTGGAAGTCCAATAATTAGTAAAAATGGCTAAACGTTAACTTTTCAGAAAGCACATAGTTTGAATAATCCACAAACTGGACAATCATAATGAAATACATAAAGAATAAATGTTTGTATTAAAAAGGAGCAATGAATACATTATGAGAAAATACTTAGAGTGAATATTTAGTGAAAACTAATACTATAATATATTGGTAACACCTAAATGAAATGGTCATACAGCTTATACTTTCATGAAATTAAGTATGGCTATAAGTGACTCTGTTAACTATATTTTCCTGATTGCCACTCAAGTTTTAAATGTACTCTTCCTTACTGACTTTCCTGATCAGCTCTTATCTGAATAGTAGATTCTTCTTGATATGTGCTCTTTGCATTTTACCTACTCTTCTTTTATACTTAGAGTATCCAGTCTTTTCTATTGCTTGACAGTAACATTGATACATTGGGTCCTGCTAATAGTTAAAAGCATTGGATGCATCCAAATTGACTTTAGTGTAAACATGCTATAAAATTTGTTAACAGATGACATTTATTTTCCTAATGGCTTTACTAACAAATCATATTTTCTTCAATTAGCTAATTAATACTTTAATAGGAATTTGAAATACCAACTCCTTTCCTGATCAGAGGCAGTATTCAAAATGTGAAGCTTTTTTGTATGTAGAATATGAATGATAGACTATAAGAGCAAGGTTTCTTGTTTTGAATGTGAAAATATTTGATTCACAATTTAGCCACCTGGAACACTTTTGTTTGCCCAGCATTCTGAAATCCTTTCTACTGATTTCAGTCACATGGGAACACAGCTGCTCAGCAATTTACAAAACCAAAACAAACAAATAAAAATTGTCACTTTAATAACTCTATTCTGGCTGCCAGTTTATCAAAGATTAATTTCACCATGCATACTACTTCCTAGAGCTCAACAGAGGTATATTTGTAAGGTGCATGTAATTATATCATTGAGCTCTAAGTTATTCTCTGTAAGCTGTGAAACTCCCTTTGTTGTTATTGAAATATTTTTTGACAATTTTATAAACTAAAAATATCTCAAATAAGCAAAAATAGATTTTCAAAACAGACAGAATTTGGCTTTCTCAGCATTTGGGGTTGTAGACATCTATTTCTTATTCACAATCTTTTGGTTATTTATAGATGACTCATATTTTTGTGATTTTCTTATTTTTTTAACTTTAAAATATGTTATTGGGCTTTATCCAGAACAAATATTTATTTAATATAAACATTAAGCATTAGGGAGCATATTTTATTGTGCCACTAGTTTTCCTGCTACATAATGATGAATCTCCTTGTGTATGTTTTCCATGGAAAAATAGTCTTTTGATTTCAGTGTATTTTAGAAAATAAATGGGAATAAGAGACTTAAGTGGGGAAAAAATAATATTCAATAATCAAAACACTTAATGGACACTATGCCATGTAAAAAGACAATATTTTTTTAAATATGAAATTTATTGTCATATTGGTTTCTATACAACACCCAGTGCTCATCCCAACTGGTGCCCTCCTCAATACCCATCACCCATCCACCTCTCCCTCCACCCCCCAATCAACCCTCAGTTTGTTCTCAGTTTTTAAGAGTCTCTTACGTTTTGGCTCTCTCCCTTTCTAGCCTTTTTTTTTTCCTTCCCCTCCCCATGGTTTTCTGTTAAGTTTCTCAGGATCCACATAATAGGGAAAACATATGGTATCGGTCTTTCTCTGTATGACTTATTTCACTTAGCATAATACTCTCCAGTTCCATCCACATTTCTACAAAAGGCAATATTTATTTTAAATGATATACTTTAGGATTTAAACATTTTTTAACAGAAAGTATATTAAAATCCCATTTACATTATGTATGCATGGCATTTAGATGAAAGGGTTAAATAGGTGTTAGACTGTACTTGGTTATTTTGTTATAGAATATAATGATTATCTTCTCTTTGATCAATAAAATCCACCCAATGATTTGATTAAATTTCAATATGCATTGAAATAATGTGTCTCAGAAAGACAAAGGATTGTTTTGATTTATTGAGTTTCTTTCTCTAAGATAAAGGAATTGATTTAATATTTATTATTTCATTATTTCTTTTACTTGATCTCAGGAGGAAAGCGACTAGTTGGGGAAAAGTTCTCTCTCCTGATGCATTAGCAATGAGGAAGAAAGTGACTGAAGAATTGGAAGAGAGGAGACATTGTCACAGCTCTGAGTCTTGGCCACAGACTAGTGCTGCTGTACAAGGTGTGTTACATTTATTGTCTTTGAATGATACACTGAAATGTAGTACAACTCCTCTTGCTCTCTCTAGGGCAAGAATAAGCTAAGCTTATTCGCTTATTCCATGTAGCTAAGCTTTCATCCATGTGGAAGCATTGCCTTTAAATCAGTTTTCAACAATGTCCATCCAAGGGGAAGGATGTTTGAATATGAAAGTATGCTACCTTGTAATAGGAGTGTGGGAGGGCCAGGGGGCATTTCTCCCTGCAAAAGGCCCAGACATATGGGCCTCTTTTGGTTCATTTGATTGCCTAAATAAAATATGTACTTAATAGAGTGAAAACATATAAGAGGTCCAAGAAATAATAAAATCAGCTATCTATAAATTACTTGACTTCATTCAGAAGCCTTAACACAGTAATGATATTCTAATGGCTCCTCTGTGGTCATCATGATGCTCCCACATTATTTGTTTACTAAAGAAGCAGACTGATCATCCTAAAGTTTTCATGAGTTCTGGAACCAAGTTACCTTTGTCTTCATCTCTCAATAGTATTCCATCAGACTGCAATGAAAAGTAAATGGATTAGAACAGGTTTAGACCAGCTGCTGGTACATAATAAATATTCAAAATCCATAGTTGTTATTATTCTCTTTTAATATAATGGGATTAGTTGTAAAAACTCTGAGTTGAGAATTTCAGAATATGTGTAAGTATTACACGTAAAGCTAACTTAAATGATAAGAAAAATAACTTTATAAAAATGTAAATGTTTAAAGATTGAAACCAAATCTAGATGTGTGAGAAATAGAACAAAATATTTTATAAAAAGGACTTGTTATATTTCTTCCCATCAATTGAATTATGCTAAGAATTTGATCAGTCTGTCTAAAAGAAACTAGTATTTTTTGTTGAAAGGGCTTGTTGGTATTGCTTAAGTTAATGCATATTTGGGGTTTTTTTTGGGTTATTTATAATGTTCCTATCATCCCCCCCGATGCATCCTATGTTGATTGTCAAAAGAACAATTCTCATCAGCCTTGTGATTTTTCCCGCTCTCCTTGTCCATTTTGTTATCAGTTCCACATCACATAAATTCAAAACCTGCCTATAACCTCATGTTCTTATTCCATTTTGTATTCAACCTGTCAAAATGTTAATATTGTTTCTGATCTTTGTGTTTTCTACTCTGAGTTCCTGGACTTGACTAGGTCCATGTCCCCTGTCTGCTATTTCTCTATCTTTTACTTTCCTAAAGAACTAACTGAAGCTAACATATGTTACTTAGGAAAGCCTATTATTATTGTGGTGGTGGTGGTTGTTATTGTTTGAATGATAGATGACAGACACTGATCCATTCATTGTATATGTATTTCATTTAATCCTCAAAATAATTCTATAAAATAAATATTAGTTTTTTCCCAATATTACACCAATATTATAGGAAAGAGGCTGAGCCACAGAGAGATTAAGGAATTTGACTGGGGTAATCCACCTTTACTCTTATAATTGGCAATGAATTTCATTAGGTCCATTTAGGAAAATTGACAAGTGAATGTTGTCTTATCATTGCAGATGCGGAGAAGTTTATTCAACAAATGTTTATTAAGAGTTTTTGTCTCGATTATTTTTAGATTTTAAGATTTCATTAAGCCTAGTTGAATTAAATAAATTGTATTCTGGTTCATATTAGGCTAGCCTGCCAGAAATTAAATAATTTCTCAAATGGCCTAGAATTAGTTAAGAGGCCATTGGTGGGAACAAAAAGGGAGGAATACTATAATTAGATTCAAAGAGAAAAGTGTTATCTATGGTATAGAATAAAGAAAAAAGAATTTGTGCTGTCTGCACACACAACCATGTGACAAAGAGAATGAAAGGACTATCTGTGCCTATTTGAAATTTGGGCTTTGATACAAAGTCATCAATGAAAACATTCTGTGGAAGTAAGTTTTCTAAAAGTTCAATTCGGCCATCCAAATGAAGTTAAATGGCAGTCAGAGAAAAAAGATGAAAATTGAAAGATGTCTCTATTTCCTGGATTTTCTTTTAAAGGAAGGAGATATCCCCAATTAATACAGTATTATGAATCACAAACATAAAGATATTGTCTCTAGTAAATTAATTGTGCATGAAACTCCTGAAATCTTGCAGTGGAAGAAACGATACATGCTGGGAGCATTAAGTCTGCCAGTAATTCGCATAGCTTCTTGAAAAGAATTTAATTAGAATACAATTTTGCAGCTAAATGGGAAGCTGTTATGCCAAGAAATATTAAAATAGTAGCAATCTATCTTCAGAGAGACTTTTTGAATTAACTACTGAATTGGAAGGGTTTGGGAAAAATAACTGTATGATACATACAATCTTTTTGAGAATAACTCTTGTGATATAACTAGAAAGCAAACACATACTGTTTCATGGTTCCATCTGTTTGTTACAAAAGTGGAACAGAAATAGACACAAATAAACTCTACTGTTAAGTGAGACAAACCAATATAAAGAATGTTGTAGATGAAATGTCAGATTATAGAGTTGTGGAAATCAGCTTTCCTTCTAGCCAGGCAGAGTAAAGTTAAGATTTGACCATGCATAAGTTTCAGTAAGCCCCCAGGTGAGCTTTAACTTCACATTGAACTCTAGAAAGAGGTTCAACTGTGTAATTATTAGATGTTTAGAAATGTCACCAATGGCTTTAAGGGCCAAATTATGTTGTTAGGTAGTTTCTTATCTGCTCTTAAATTATCTAAACGCTCTTCTACATTAGCTCCAACATGTTTTTATCATTTTGCCCATGTGATGTTTGGGAAAAGAAAGAGGGAAAGTAAGAAAAACTAACAGCATATATGCACAGACCTACGTGTGACTCTGTGTGCATGTGTGCACTTACATGTATGTTTGTATTGTTAGTTCTCAGTAAATTTTCCTAACTTGAGATATTAGATTGGTTTTGCCTTACCAAAGTTACATTTGGGGTTGTCTTGGATTCTAGTAATATAAAATGAATCTTTGAGATGTAATTACAAGTACATTTTTCCGATTGAATAAATTACTAATGTTTCATTTGGTTCTGAACTAGTCCATAGTGAATGTACTTCCATTTTCTCTATACAGCGTTGTAAAACTAAAATGCCTAGAATTAAAAGAAAGGCTCATATAACTCTGTCTTTTACTTTTCCATAGACACAGTCATATACATAGGCACAACTTATAGTTAATTATGTGTTATAATTTATAGGTCCCTAAACATCTCAAAATAAAACATACAGTATTGTACACCCAAAGAATTTTTAAGATGCCTGAAATTTCTGCATTTATGATTATTGTCTAGGTTGTAAGGAATGTGAAATATCATTTATATCTCTGTAATGTAGTCCTGCAAAGCACAGAGTGTTGGCTATCTTTTTTTTTTAATTTTTTAATGTTTATTTTTGAGAGAGATAGACAGAGCATGAACACGGGAGGAGCAGAGAGAGAGGGAGAGAGTGTTGACTATCTTAAATATACAATATAAATGTGGTCAATGAATGGAGTAATATGTCAGATTCTCTAAATCCAGCACTTTGTGTCATTATTGAAATTGCATATCCCATAATCCATGAGTCATTGATAAACAAGTCTAAGTGTTTATCACCAACTCAATGAAACAGACTGTTCTGTCAACAGGAGATCAAGTTGGAAAGATGGAGGACAGTTGTTCTTATTTTTCATGGGGGAAGAGAGTAGGAAAAACCCAGAGCTGGGTGTTATTGGGAGAATTGGATTAAGTATACTGCTCTAAGCTGAATAAGTGGGAAATAGAAGGGGCCTTGTGAAAACAGGTTTTTATTTGTTTCTTTGTTTTTTCTGTTTTCTTTCTTTCTTTCTTTCTTTCTTTCTTTCTTTCTTTCTTTCTTTTTTTCATTTTTAGTTATAGTCAGCTATGTGCCTATCTTTCATGCAAGTGTGAAAATAGATGCTTTAGTAGATGCTGTGCGCTGTGAGGTAGTTAACATTGCTTAGAGACTGACCAGAGTATGAATGGACCAACTTGACATAGTTCCAGATACTTTAGACCACCAACTATTTTTGACTCCTAGGTTGCTGTTCTCCTTAAAAGCTTGTAGTCACGAGTGGAAATTTTCCCTAAGAAAGAGTCTATTAAAAAAATAGTTGTATTTCCATTTATCTTACTGTTTGTGTTCTCCTTGAAATGCATCACTGTAGATAATTTCAATATCACTCCTGTAAACTGACACATTCATGCAGGCTTTTAAGATGTGCTGAATATATACCTATTATTAGTAGAAGACAATGTGTAATCATCCAACTTCATTCCACGACACATTTTAAAAGCTTTTGGAAAGATTGAAACATAATCAAATTAGAGATTGCATCAATACAAATCAACTATCTGTGCTTTCTCATTCAGACTTACAGCAAGCTGGCAGACCTAGCTGTAACCTTACTCCAGTTTACAGTGCATTTCATTATACATGCTAAAGAAAATCTCTATACCAGTGGGGAACTCTGCTATAATGATTTGGCATGCTTGACTCAAGTCACAAGGGGGAAATATGTACAAAAGTTTAAAGATTAAATTCAAATGATTTTTTGTGTGTGTCTATCGAATCGAATCACCTTACCAAAATTAAGACACAATGTGGTACTCCCATATTAAATCATCCGTGCCACCGACACACACAAGGTATTATATTGATATTATAGGTCATTGTTGCTCCCAATCCTGGTTTAGGTTTAATTTCTCATTTCTCCTAAGTGTTATCATTATTCTGCCTAAGTTAGGGTTCCCTTTCTACTAAAAATAACTTATTGGAGAGTACTACTAACAATGATTTAGTTTTGAATTAAATGGAACTAAAATACAAATTCTGTGACATAGAGAATGACATAATAAACATTTAGAAACATAAAGAATATTGAGAAGTCACTAATAGAACAACTACTACATAGTTTGGGTTCTGTCCATGTTGAGTTTTATGATCTTTGGAAATCAAGGGTGATCCTGAGCTTATTTACTCTTTGGGAAAATTAGAAGAAATGGACTCGCTACCCAAAGTAAAGTACACAAATTGGCATTATGTAAGAGACTGATAGAAAGGTGGTCTTAGATCCTTCACTCCAGATCTACTGAGTCAGATATACATGTAAACAAAATCCCTAATGAGGTGAAGGCCCAATGATATAGACATTGAAAAGCATGGGCCCTGGGGCACCTGGGTGGCTCAGTTGGTTAAGCCTCTGACTTCAGCTCAGGTCATGATCTCAGGTTTGGTGAGTTTGAGCACCACAATGGGTTCTCTGCTGTCAGTGCAGAGTCCACTTCATATCCTATTTTCCCGCCCCACCCCTGCCCCTCCCCTGCTGGTCCTATCCCTCAGAAAGAAGAGAAGAGAAGAGAAGGGAAAAAGAAAAAAGAAAACTTGGCTGAGAAAATTGCAATCCCTTCTGTTTCTCTATCTCTTGCTTTAATCACAGGTTAGATAAAAACAGCAGAAAGATTAACAGAGCCAGGATTACTTCACATACAAACTGCTTAATATTAGGCCCATTCACTGACATTATAAAGTTGCGTTTGAATAACAGTTAAAACAACAGCCTAAGCAATTTAATATGTTTCTATTATAACATCAAAACAGCTTTAAATTTTAGAAATTTGATTTGTACTTATAGTCAACTAATTGTATTTTAGTATTCATTATACGATTATTTTTTTTTAACTCTTTCTAGGAAAAGATAAATTTAGCTTATATCCTAATTTTCCTGCATGGAAAATGTGACAGATGAAAGGTGAAATATACTTTTATTGATTATTCCATAATAATGAATTCTGCCCCAAATACATGGAAAATACATAATTATAAATGCTATTTAAATAGGCAAATTTTTTTAAAAAGTAATACACAAATTTAAATGTCAAAGTAGAATTTAAGGGTGATGTTATCATAGTGATTCTTGTGGTTTTGCTGTTGTTATGATTTTCTACAACCATTTTATTTGTAGATGAACATGAACTGACACTATTATTGATTCATATATATATATTCATATATAATCATTTGATATTTAATTCTAAGTTTTAATTTTAATGTTTCTCCTATAAATTAAATTCAAATTCATTTATTTCTGCTCCCTGATCTTTTTCTTTTTTTTAATGTTTATTTATTTTTGAGACACAGAGAGAAAGAGCATGAGCAGAGGAGGGGCAGAGAGAGAGGGAGACACAGAATCCAAAGCAGTCTCCAGGCTCCAAGCTGTCAGCACAGAGCCTGATGCAGGGCTCGAGCTTGGCAATCTCGAGATCATGACCTGAGCCAAAGTCGGACACTCAACTGAGCCACCCAGGCGTCCCCTGCTCCCCAATCTTAATTATTTGAATTCAATAATTCCATCACCCAAATTATACAAATTCATAAGTTACATTTAAAATCTAATATTAACAGCAAAGCTTTGTATTTAATTATATATTTGACATGTGCTGATATTTTCTGTTGTTTTGTTTTGCTGTTTGAATCTGTATTCAGATATCAAGGATAAAATCTCTCTTAGATAACTTCCCAGATTATTAGACATTTCTTAAAATAATTATAAGAACTGAGCATTTCTAAAAGATACTTTAACATTCTTAGCGGATTCAATGCTCTTTTACAATTTTCCTATAAGATGATTAGTTTTGCCCATGTGCAGAATTGTTTAGGAGCAGATAACATGATGCATACTTAGTTTGAAATGAAAGTTGTTGACATTCATAACAACAACAACAAAAATATCACATGAAGTAAGTCTATCTTGAATTTTTCTGAATTACCAATAACCCATGCCAGTTAGGTAATGGCTTCCTATTAAGGTTAATGGAAATTGAATGTAAATCTCCATGAATAAAATTAAGGCTATACTGATATCTCAATTACTTAGGGCATAAGGGTCTGTGATTTTCACCCTTTAGAAAAGTAAAAGTGCTTACTAGAAGCCCTAGGCTAATAACAAAACCAATTTTACAGTAGTGCTTAATGGTATGGTGGAAAAAAAAAAAAAAAAAGCCTGAATTCAGGAAAACAATTTAGTTATTAGACTTTAAAGGTTCTGAAAACAGTGTTGTATGTTGTAGTCCCTGAAAGCTCATATTTTAACTAAGTGTGATATAGTGAAAACATCCCATAGGACAAATTGGAAGCATTTGTTTCAGAAAAAATTGGGGGTGGTTCAAAATAGTTTCTTAACAACAGAGAGGTATGAATTGTGATTTCCCATTTTCCCCTTACCTACTTCTCTCTTTTCTGATTTTCACTCCAACCTCTGGCTTTTCTTGGATCCTCCTGTCTGTGTAAATAATCCCTATCCTTCTGCTTCTTTTTCATTAACTCTCTCTCTTCTCCTACTATTTTATTGTAATATTTATATTACTACTGCCTGATACAAGTTTCAACTGTCTCTCATCTGAGCTTGTAGAACTAGTCTTTCACTTTTGTTTTTACTCACTCTAAACCATATTCCACATGCCAGCCACACTTTTCTTTCTAAAAAAAAAATATTTGGTCATACTGTAATATTGGGTCATACCACTCTCCTTACCAAACTTTTAGATCTTTTCTAATCTAAACTCATTTATATGCATTCAGGATCTTCCACTGTCTGATAGCAAACTGCCTTTCCAGATTTGTTTCAATTTCTTCCTTATGTTCTAATTGCATCCCGAACTCATGTTTTTCTTGAGAAAGAATTTTATTTGAAAAAAAGAATAACATCTATAAATCTCTATTCCTTGACTTACATTTCCTCTGCCTATATCGTCACTTACTTTGCTTCACAGCATTAATTGTGTTTACTGCCAGGTCTTCACATATCTGTCTCCTTTGGTAGATGGCATAGTAGCTGATTTATTTTTATTTATTTGTTTGTTTGTTTGATCTTCTTGGATCTACAACAAAATAGGTTACCCAAATTGTGTGTTTACAGTTAGTCAACTAATGCTAATTAATTCTTTGTAGAGTATTTCTTAGTCTGCTTAAAGGCATACAAACTGGGTTTTAATGAGAAAGGTAAGATGGGTGTTTATGAAAGGAGACATTTTCCTTTTTATAATACATAGCTAGTTTCTTTTTCTTGTAAAACATGATGACTAGTAATGGATTAATTGTCTGCACTCCTCTGTGCAACCCGGCCAAATACTAATGCGTATCTCTGTAAGTCAGATAAAGGAATTGAGTCTTAAATCTACCCTCTACAACACACCCACTAACATTCAGCTGGATCATAGAAAAATAAATAAATAAATAAAGCAAACTTAAAGCATTTAATGAAGCATATTTGCACAAAAAAAAAAAAAAAAAAAAAAAAAGTCCAAGAAAAGTTGCCTTTGCTGTCATGGTCAAGAGGAGAGGAGAAGCAGCTCCGGCTGGTATTTGGCCCAAGGGAAGGCACATTGGAGCAGGGCCCCTGGGACCCATTGAGCTACAGATGCACCACCCACGGATGTCTCAACCATTAAAGGCCCACATGTACCATCTGCCTGAGTGTAGAATGAGCCAAGGAGACTCAAACCCAGAAGCTATTCCACATACAGCAGAAGACATTTAAGGGGATAACAGATGGATGTCTCGACACAACGGATTTGTCCTGGACTGTAAAGACAGTGAACCTGTTGTATTGCTTGTGGGGGACTCCATGGTGCAGTTAATAAGCAATAAACAATATGGCATTTTCCCCCCACTTCATGCACTGAATTTTGGAATTGGCGGAGATACAATAAGAAATGTTTTATGAAGGTTAAAGAATGAAGAACTGGAGAATATTAAACCAAAGGTCATTGTTGTCTGGGAAGAAACAAACAACCAAGAAAATATGGCAGAAGTGGCAGGGGGAATTGAGACCATCATACAATCTATCAAAACAAGGAAGCTTCGGACTAAAATCATTGCACTGGGTTTGTTACTTCTAGGTGAGAAGCCCCACCCTTTGAGGCAAAAGAACACAAGGGTGAACCAGCAACTTAAGGTTTCCCTGCCTAAGCTTGCCAATGTTCAACTCCTAGGTACTGATGGGAGCTTCATGAATTTGGATTGTGCCATCTCCTGCCACGACGTGTTTTATCTTCTGCATCTCACAGGAGGGGGCTATGCAGAGTTCTGCAAACCACTGCATGGACTGATCATGCAATTGTTAGAGGACACCCCAGGAGAATCAAACCACCATTGCCTGACTAGCTCCTATCAGTGTCAGTAGCACCCCAGCTTCCTTAGGTCAGTTATATCACTGACACTAAATCCTCTTTCTTAAGGCACTTTCTGTTGTAGAATATTCCTGGATGTTAATTTCTAGTGTTTGAAGGGGAGGAAGGATTTAGATTGGTCCTGTACATAGAAGGTTTATTTGACACAGAAGAAAAATCCGTCAAGGAAGATTGTTACTTAAATTAGTTTGAAACAAGAAGGGAACTTTTTAGTTGTATGCATGATACATTCATTGAATTATCACTGTTTTTCTTAGGACAACATCAAGCTAAGTATTGAACAAATGAAGATTGTTATCTTAGCCGCTCTTTCTATAGATTATGTCATATATAGTTATGATCAGCATCCTACCTATTTGGCTTTAAAACAGATGGTTTTTCCAGTTATTAAGGTTCATAATTTAGCTTTTTGTTTTCATTTTGCTTTATTCATATGTATTCACAACATATTCTTAATGTACAGCAGTAGATTGAACATGCTTGTCACTCAAATATGAGAAATGTAGTTACAAATGAATTTGTTCCACTCTCTTAGTCTTTCCCATGTTTAACAGTGGAAGATAGGTTTTACCCAATTTGGAGGACCCTATGAAAGGTATTATTTTAATGCTGCTGAATATCATGTCTATAATAGAACCATGCATACACCCATTTCTTCTTGTCTTCCCCTCCTTTTTTAAACACATTTTTGACTTAGGAGCTCTGTAGCTGAAAGTAGAAGTCCTAGCCAATTACTCTAATAATGATATTACTGAAGTGTAACTCATTCTTGCATGGTGTTCTGTGCATAGAGAGTCTAGGGTAGTGCTGTCCATATTCAGAGTTCTGGTTTGGTTTGGTTTGTTTTCCCCTTAAAATGTATTAGTTACAGTTTCTTTAAAAAGAAAAAAGAAAACAATTCTATTTCCCATTCCATAAACTCTGACATTATTCCAAGTTTCATAGTATCTTAAGGTCTATATTTTTTTGGCTTAGTTTTAAAATTATGTCAGTCCAGAAAAGTTTGGACATTTCTCGTGGGGAAACAAATGGAGCTGCTCTTCAGAATTGACATTCTACTTTGATCCCACCATTTTAGTGAAAAAGAGCTAGGTTTGTTTAACTTTAAGCTTCTCCTTAATGTATTTTCAACTGAGAATTTCTTTCAAGAGAGCTCTTTATAATCTTAACGGTTTGCTTGAGCTACAAGAACTGACATTTAAAAAATAATGGGAAAACACATGGTTTATTGTTCAGTATACTTATGGAATATGCAAAAACTGGATCTACAAACAAATATTGTAAACCAGACCAAGTGGGTACTGAAGTAATGTATTAAAATATGCTCTACACTAATTCCGATTAACGTGCAAGTTCAATAACTAAGGCATATGTTTTATGTTCTGTTTGCAAGGCGAATGTCAGTGCTTTTTTGTGTTGGAGGGAGGTTACTGATTTGTGTAGGGACAAATTCTCCTGATTGAGAAAGATAGAACTTGGGCTGATATTTTTCTTGTAAAGCCTCTTATTAGGAATATTTTTGGTCTTTTTTTTTTTTCTTTTTGATACATTTCTGAAAGTATCAGGTCTTCATTACCAACAGAAAATACAATGATATTTACTAAACTTGCTTACTACATTAAAATTTCCTTTCTGAGAAAAAACAAACCTCTTTTCTTTAAGTTTTATTTTTATTTATTTTGAGAGAGAGATAGAGAGTAAGCAGGGGAGAGGCAGAGAGAGAGGGAGACAAGAATCCCAAGCAGGCTCTGCACTGTCAGCGCAGAGTCTGATGCAGGGCTCACACTCAAGAACTGGGAGATCATGACCTGAGTCAGAGTCATATGCTTAACTGACTGAGCCACCCAGGCACCCCTTAAATCAGTATTTCAATTACACATTTTCTTTCTTGTTTATACTTTCTTTCTTCCTGTATATATTTCCTCTTTACTATTTTGAACTCATGAATAATGGAATTTAAAGCTGATCTTTTATTTATATATTTTTTCCTGAACTAATAGTTATCTTTCTGAACTAATTCTTAAAAAATTTAAGCTAATCTTTATCTTTATGAAACAATATCATTTTGGCATGTTCAAAAAGATAGATGTAACTCACCTACTTTTTTTATAATTACCCTGTAATTAAGCAACTTAAAATATTAATAAAACTCAAAAAAACTTGCAAATTATCATTGGAAAAAGAAATGTCTATATCTGAGAGAGTTCCTCCATAGATACAGAAGTATTATCAATAACTTAATAATTGTATTATATTTAACTGATCCTAGTCACAACTATCCACTCTTTCACACAGAAGTTTTTGAGTATGGTGAAATATATTATTCTAAAGTTTCTGTTTATATACCCATTATCCCTGGTGGTAAATGGGTCACCATTTTCATTCTTGTAATTAAGGCTTCTTTGAAAAAAAAAAGTCTAATATCTATGCCAACTAAGTAGAAGAAAAACTCAGGGAAATAAAAATCAAAACTACAATGAGATATGACTTCACACCAGTCAGAATGGCTAAAATTAACATCAAGGAAAACAACAGGTGTTGGTAAGAATGCCAAGAAAGGGGAACCCTCTTAAACTTTTGGTGGGAATGCAAACTCATGCATCCTCTCTGGAAAACAGTATGGAGATTCTTCAAAAAGTTAAAAATAAAACTACACATTGATCCAACAATTACACTACTAGGTACCCAAAGGATACAAAAATACTGATTTAAAGGGATACATGCACCCTGATGTTTATATTAGCATTATCAACAGTAGTCAAATTATGGAAAGAGCCCAAAGCCCATGAACTTATGAATGGATAAAAAAGAAGTGATATATATATATATATATATATATATATATATATATATATACACATACACACACACACACACACATGTAAAATGGAATATTACTCAGCCACCAGAAACATGAACTCTTTCCATTTGCAACATTGTGGATGGAGCTAGACTATATTATACTTAGTGAAATAAGTCAGTCAGAGAAATACAAATACCATATGATTTCACTTATACATGGAATTTAAGAAACAAAACAGATGACTATGGGGGAAAACAAAGAATAGAGGGAAGCAAACATTAAGAGATTCTTAACTATAGACAATAAACTGAGGGTTGCTAGAGATGAGGTGGGTGGGGGGATGGGTTAAATGGATGACAGAGGTTAAGGAGGGCACTTACTGGGGTGCCTTGGTGGCTCAGTTGGTTGAATGTCCAACTTCAGCTCAATTCATGATTCTACACTTCATGAGTTTGAGCCCGACATCAGGCTCTCTGCTGTCAACACAGAGCCTGCTTCAGATCCTCTGTCTGCCTCTCTCCTGCTCCTCCCCTCTGGCACTCTCTATCTCAAAAATAAATAAACATTAAAAAAAAGGGCACTTGTAATGAACAATAAAAACTTGAAATTTTCAACAGGTTTGTAAACTATGAATTATTATTTTCTATTTTCTTTCAAGTTACCTAATTTAATAGGGCATTAAAAATATCTATATAGCATTTTGGTATTATACAGTGATTTTCCCATGTACTTTCAAAATTTGTTTTCTCTCAATATTCAAAAATATTAAGAGAATTCTTTGGATAGTTTTAAATATATATATATGTACATATATGTGTGTGTGTGTGTGTGTGTGTGTGTGTGTGTGTGTGTGTGTGTATCATGTATATATGTCTCTTTTCAATTTTTATTTTTTAATGTTTATTTATTTTGAGAGAGAGGGGGAGAGCAGAGGCAGAGAGAGAGACTAAAGAGAGAATCCCAGGCAGGCTCTTCATTGCCAGCATGAAGCCTAATGCAGGGTTTGAACTCACTAACAGTGAGGTCATGACCTGAGACAATATCAAGAGTCAGATACTTAACCAACTGAGCCACCCCCAATCCCCTCTCACATACATAATTTTATATATATGACAGAAATAGAAGAACATATGTAAAGTTTTACAAAGGCCTTGCATTGTTGTAAAGATAGTAAATTTTATTACTAATAATGAAAATATATATAATTTTTTGATGAGTGCTGTGATTTGTAGCATGCACATTATAAAATAGTAAAGTAGTTTATAACCACCAATTTAGGTATAAAATGAAATAATAAAATATTAAAACAATATGAAATGCAAAACAAGAAGAAAAGGAACATACTGCAGGCAGAATAAATGAAACTTTTAAAAGAATATTAGATAGAAACATAAATATCTTAAGTGTGGGCTGTGGCACAGAGTGACTTTCTTCCAAACTGGATAGCATAGAAAAATGGGGAGAAATAGTAACTTCACTGTGGAGAAATCTGACAAATGCCACCCAGACAGGAAACAGGGTTAATGTCAACAGTGATAAGTCGTCCTGAAAGTATGTATGTACCCTTCATATGATATAATGAAAATAGCACTTTAACTCTATGGTCTTCCTCCTAAAAACCCCTAACTCCAGGCTAATCATGAGAAAAAAATACCAGACAATTTCAAACTGAGGGCTATAGAAAAAATACCTCACCAGTATTTCTCAAAGCAGTCAAGATGGTAAAATACAATGGAAGTTAAGAAACTGTCACAGTGAAGAGTAGCCTAAGGAAAACTGATGACTAAATATAATGTGGTAACCTGATGGGATCTTGAAAAAGAATGTGGACATTGAGTAAAACTAAGATTTATGGGATAGAAAAAGTAAAAACATTGGAATTTAATTTAAAAAAATGTAGGGGCGCCTGGGTGGCGCAGTCGGTTAAGCGTCCGACTTCAGCCAGGTCACGATCTCGCGCTCCGTGAGTTCGAGCCCTGCGTCAGGCTCTGGGCTGATGGCTCGGAGCCTGGAGCCTGTTTCCGATTCTGTGTCTCCCTCTCTCTCTGCCCCTCCCCCGTTCATGCTCTGTCTCTCTCTGTCCCAAAAATAAATAAAAACATTGGAAAAAAAATTTAAAAAAATGTGTAAGTATTAATTCATTAGTTCATTAAGTTGTGACAAATGTACCATACTAATAATACAGGATTCTAATAATAGGGAAAGCTAGATGTGGAGAGTGTGGGGATTCTTTGTACTATCATCATAATTATGCTATAAATATAAAACTATTCTAAAATAAAAACATTTATTTTAAAAATTAACACTAATTTCAGCAATGAAATTGCATGCGATAGCCAATTCCAAAATTACACGTATTCTTGTTGTTGGCTATATGAGACAATTATTGTTGATGTTTACATTTTATAGTTCAGGTAACCGAGGTACAAACATACTAACTAATCTGTCCAACCTCAAAAAACTAGTAAGCTTCTTAGAAGAGTTAAAATTTTAACTCATAGAATATGGTTTGAGAGTTTACCTTTTCAACTAGTATTTTGTATTCTCATTTATTGCACAACACACACACACACACACACACACACACACACACATTCAACAATTTCTTAGTCATTAGAATATAGCTGAAGTCAGACATAAGCTGTTGCATCAGAAGCAGGATTTAGACTAAGTCTTATATACAGTTGCAATTAAGAAAATCACATTATTACAGTGGTAAAAGATCCTCTTTAAACATGTTATTAAAACATTTACTTTAATCTGGAATGCACGGATGATTTCACCTATAAAAATAAATCAATGTAATACACCATGTTAACAGAATGAAGAACAAATTGACATCTTTTGACAAAATTCAACATTTTTAATGATAAAAATACTCTCAACAAACTAGAGATAAAAGGGAACTATCTCAAAATAATAAAAGCCATAAATGAAAAATTCATAAATCATTAGATTCAATGGCAAAGTACTGAATTATTTTCCTCTAAGATCAGAAGCAGGAGTTTAGTTATCAGTTTAGTTAATAAATAAGGATCTCTACTCTCACCACTTCTGTTGAACACAACACCAGGAGACAACCAGAGCAATTAGACCGAGAAAAAAAGTCCAAATTGGAAAGAAATAAATGATCATGAAGAAGACAAAATCTTATGTATTCAAACGCAAAGATTCTGTAACAACTGTTAAAATCAGTTCTGATTCTATACATTAGTAATGACTGATCTGAAGAAGATATTAAGAAAGCAATTTTATTTACAGTATCATCAAAAATAATAAAATACTAAAAATAAACTTAATCAAGGGGCACAAGATGTGTAACACTGAAAACTGTAAATCATTGCTAAAAGAAATCAAAGGAGACTCAAATAAATGTAAAAATCCTATGTTCATGGATTGCAACTCAGTATTATTTAATTGTCCATACTATCCAATGTGATCTACAAATTTAACGCAATCTCTATCAAAACTTCAATGTATTTTTTGTCAGAAATAGAAAAATTCCCCCTAAAATCTACATATATATCTGAAATAATCTTGAAAAAGAAGAACGAAGCTGGAGGCCTCACACTTTTTGACTTCAAAACATACTACTAAGCAACAAGAATCAAGATGGTATGGAACTGTCATAAAAATGGACACGTAAATCAATGGAACAGAGAGCCCAGAAATACACTCTTGTAGATGTGGTCAAATGATTTTTGCAAGGGGGTCAACACTACCTAATGGGGAAAGGACAGTTTCTTCAGCAAATGGTGATGGGAAAACTACATACCCATAAGCAAAAGAATGAAATTGGACTTTTACTTTCTACCATATACAAAAAACAACTCAAAACAGATTAAAGACAAGAATAAGACCAAAATTATAAGATTTCTACAAGAAAATATGGGGGGAAACTCCATATTAGATTTGGTAATGTTTTATTGACTATGACCCCAAAAGCTAAGGCCACAAAAGCAAAAGTAGACAAATGGGGGTACCTCAAACTTAAAAACTACTGTGTACCGAGAAAGAAACAAGCAACAAACTGAAAAGATAACCTACCATATAGGGAGAAATAATTCCAAATCATGTATCTGATAAGGTGTTAATATCTAGAATATATAATGAACTCATACAACTCAAAAACAAATAACCAAATGAAGAAATGGGCAAGGGCTGGAACAGACAATCCTCCAAAGAATATGTTTATGAGTAGCCAAAGAATATATATACAAGAATATATGAAAAGTTGCTCAACATCATTAATTGTAAGAGAAATACAAATGAAAACCACGAGGTATCACATAACTGCATTAGGATGGCCACTATCAAAAGAGAAAAAAATAACAAGTGTTGGTGAGTATGTAGAAAAATTGGTATGTTTTTATACTAGTGATGGGAATGTAAAATGTTGTAGCCATCATGAAAAAGAGTGTGGCGATTTCTACAATAGAACTACAGTATAATTCAACACTCCTACTTCTCAGTATATATCCAGGTAATTGAAATCAAGATCTGAAAGAGCTATCTGTGCTTACTCAGTCATTGCAGCATTAATGAAAATAGTCAAGATAAGGAAATAACCTAAATGTCCATTGACAGATGAATGGATAAAGTGAACGTGACATATACATATCACGGACTACTATGAAGCTTTAGTAAATAAGGAATTGCTGTCAAAAGCTACAACATGAAAGAACTGGAAGATATTTTGCTGAATTAAATAAGCCAGTCACAAAAGAACAAATATGGTATGATTCCACTAACACAAAGTATCTAAAGTAGCAAGAATCTTTTAAACTGAAAGTTAAAAGGTGATTGCCAAGGGCTAGAGGGTAGGGAAGGGAAGGGAAGGGAAGGAAATTAGTGTTTAATGGGTATAACGTTTCAGTTTTCCAAGATGAAAACTTCCAGAATCTGTTGCAAAAGAGTATGAATATATTCAACACTAATGAACTGTATATTTAAAGATGGTTAAGGTGGTAAATTTCATGTTATATGTTTTTAACCACAATATTAGTTATATTTACTGAAAACCTATTATTCCCTTTACGATGAGAACCTTTAGGATCTACTCTCTTAGTGACTTACAAATATACCACAGAGCAGTGCTGACTATAGCCCTCATGTATATATTACACCACCAGCATTTATTTATCTTGTAACTACAAATCTTTTGAGTCCCTATATCCAATTTCCTCAACCCCTCAACTCTTGCCTCTGGTAACCCCAAATCTGATCTATTTTTCTAAGAGTTTATTTATTTGTTTAGATTCCACGTATACGTGAGATCATACAATGGTTGTCTCTGACTTATGTCACTTAGCATAATTTCCTCAAGGTCCATTAATGTTGTCACATATGGCAGGATTTTCTTCTCTTTTTTATTTTGGTCAGTAGTATTCCCTGGGGTTCCTGGGTGGCTCAGTCAGTTATGCATCTGACTCTTGATTTCAGCTCCGATTATGATCTCAGGGTTCATGAGATTGAGTTCCCGAAACAAGCTCCCTGCTTACCGTGTGGAGCTTGCTTGGGATCCTCCCCCTTTCTCTGCCCCTCACCTGCACACATGCATGCACATCTGTGCTCTCTCTCTCTCAAAATACATAAATAAAAAATATAATTACTGTCATTAACTAATCCCATTCTCAACTCAAATGCCAACTTCTCAGAAAGATTGTCTTAAACATCCATTATAAAGTAGCCTCTCCCACTAGTCTGTCCCACGCTGTTTTATTTTCTTCCTGGTACTTACACAAGATATTTTATTTTATTTTATTTTATTTTATTTTATTTTATTTTATTTTATTTTATTATTTTATTCTATTTTATTTTATTTCATTTCTTTTCCTTTCTTTTCCTTTTTCTTTCTTTAGTTTATGCCTTTTCCTCAGAATATAATTTCCTTATAAGTAGAGATGTTTGTCTTATTTATCTCTGTATTCTCAGTATGTGACTAGTGTTTGTCATATGGTTAATTTTTCCATATATTTGTGGATTAAATGAGTTATTTTTAACCAAGAGAAAATAGAATTATCCTATTCTACTTTCCTTCACATTTTATTCAGACTGTAGATTGGCCTAACTCATTCCTCAAAGAATGCTGTAGTTTCAGTTTTTTAATATTATTTCTTTCTAGAAAAATGTAATGTCTGTGGAAAGGGTCACTTAATGGGATACTCCTAGACCCTAGGGTGTTATCTCTGTATTTAGTTGTGTGGCAGAGACTGCAAATTGCTAACCAACATTCATTCTCT
Organism: Herpailurus yagouaroundi; assembly: GCF_014898765.1. Classification (NCBI taxonomy): domain Eukaryota; kingdom Metazoa; phylum Chordata; class Mammalia; order Carnivora; family Felidae; genus Herpailurus; species Herpailurus yagouaroundi. The sequence continues at coordinate 91,460,511 of NW_024412377.1, forward strand.
TTTTTCACAGGGATCTCAACTATAATCAGTGTAGGCATACTTTGGGGTTAAAGTATTAATTCTCTAGCCTGCCTTGCAGCTAGGTGTGGCTTTGTGATTTTTTTTTCCTGCTTTAATGAGCTATAATGCGAGATGTGTTTGGTCTTTCTAAGAAGGCTTCTTAAGGAATTCCTAGTAACTTGCTAAAGTTTAAGCTTAGAAAAATGATTTTATACTCTTCTTTATTTCTAACGTAAACATTCAAAGCTACCAATTTCCTCTAAACATTAGTTTTGAAGCATCCCACAATTTTGTTATGTGTTCATTTTTTCTTAGCCACCTGCATTTCCTTATTTTTTAATATATGAAATTTATTGTGAAATTGGTTTCCATACAACACCCAGTGCTCATCCCAAAAGATGCCCTCTTCAATACCCATCACCTACCCTCCCCGCCCTCCCAACCGCTCCCCCCCCCTCTTAAACCCTCAGTTTGTTCTCAGTTATTAAGAGTCTCTTATGCTTTGGCTCTTTCCCACTCTACCCTCTTTTTTTTTTTCCTTCCCCTCTCCCATGGGTTTCTGTTAAGTTTCTCAGGATCCACATAAGAGTGAAAACATATGCATTTCCAATGCTGTGTTTGAGTAGTCACTTTTATTCAATTAACTTGCTTCTATCAAAGTAGTGCCTCCCTATAATAAAAGACATTAATCACATGTTCAATCAAATATGTAAATAATACTTTAGTGAAAAGCAACTTCATTTAAGTTATATCCAAATTGAGTGCTGTGAAAACTTCAAACCTTCATCCTGTCAGGAGGACACTAGCTATGCTAAATGGTATTTTTGTCAGTAATGAATTATGCAAAGCTAAAATAAAATTTCTAAAATTTACAAAGATAAATTTAAATTGTAATTTAAGAACATACAAGAAAAGATTAAGGGATAAGAAATATCTCTTTGCAGGTTACAGTGAGTCTGTGAGAAGATTGTAAATCTATGTATAAGTAATGCCCTGTCAAAGATTTTGTCAGTAAAATCATTTTGCCTGGAGTTTTTCTCTTGTCGAAAGTTTTTAACCAGTGTCTCCATGGCCAGTTGCTTTATTTCTTTTATTTTTATTTTTTAGCATGGCAAACTGTTAATTTTTTTTTTCTTTTTTTAATATGAAATTTATTTCTTTCAATTGCTTTCCATACAACACCCAGTGCTCCTCCCAACAGGTGCTCTCCTCAGTACCCATCACCCACCATCCCCTCCCTCCCACTCCCCATCAACCCTCAGTTTATTCTCAGTTTTTAAGAGTCTCTTATGGTTTGGCACTCTCCCTCTCTAACTTTTTTTTCCCTTCTCCTCCCCCATTGTCTTCTGTTAAGTTTCTTAGTATCCTCTTAAGAGTGAAAACATATGGTACCTGTCTTTCTCTGTATGACTTATTTCACTTAGCATAACACTCTCCATTTCCATCCACGTTACTACAAGAGGCCATTTTTCATTCTTCCTCATTGCCAAGAAGTATTCCATTGTGTATATAAACCACATTTCTTTATCCATTCATCAGTTGATGGACATTAGGCTCTTTCCATAATTTGGCTATTGTTGAAAGTGCTGCTATAAACAGTGGGGTACAAGTGCCCCTATGCATCAGTACTCCTGTATCCCTTGGGTAAATTCCTAGCAGTGCTATTGATGGGTCATAGGGTAGACCTATTTTTAATTTCTTGAGGAAGCTCCACACTGTTTTCCAGAGTAGCTGCACCAGTTTGCATTCCCACCAACAGTGCAAGAGGGTTCCAGTTTTTCCACATCCTCTCCAGCATCTATAGTCTCCTGATTCGTTCATTTTAGCCACTCTAACCGGCATGAGGTGATATCTCAGTGTGGTTTTGATTTGTATTTTCCTGATGAGGAGGGACGTTGAGCATCTTTTCATGTGCCTGTTGGCCATCTGGATGTCTTCTTTAGAAAAGTTTCTATTCATGTTTTCTGCCCATTTATTCACTGGATTATTTGTTTTTAGGGTGTGGAGTTTGGTGAGTTCTTTATTGATTTTAGATACTAGCCCTTTGTCCAATATGTCACTTGCAAATATCTTTTCCTAATCCGTTGGTTGCCTTTAGTTTTGTTGATTGTTTCCTTTTCTGTGCAGAAGCTTTTTATCTTCATGAGGTCCCAATAGTTCATTTTTGCTTTTAATTCACTTGCCCTTGGGGATGTGTGGAGTAAGAACTTGCTGTGGCTGAGGTCAGAGAGGTTTTTCCTGCTTTCTCTTCTACAGTTTTGGTGGTTTCCTGTCTCACATTCAGTTCCTTTATCCATTTTGAGTTTATTTTTGTGAATGATGTAAGAAAGTGGTCTGGTTTCATTCTTCTGCATGTTGCTGTCCAGGTCTTCAGACACCATTTGTTAAAGAGACTGTTTTTTTTCCATTGGGCAGTCTTTCCTGCTTTGTCAAAGATTAGTTGGCCATATTTTGTGGGTCCAATTCTGGAGTCTCTATTCCATTGGTCTATGTGTCTGTTTTTGTGCCAATACCATGCTGTCTGATGATTACAACTATGTAGTAGAAGCTAAAGTCTGGGATTGTGATGCCTCCCACTTTGGTCTTCTTCTTCCATATTACTTTGTCTATTTGGGGTCTTTTGTGGTTCAACACAAATTTTAGGATTGTTTGTTCTAGCTTCAAGAAGAATGCTGGTGCAATTTTGATTGGGATTGCATTGAATGTGTAGATAGCTTTGGGTAGAATTGACATTTTGACAATATTTATTCTTCCAATCCATGAGCACAGAATGTTTTCCCATTTCTTTGTATCTTCTTCAATTTCCTTTGTAAGCTTTCTATAATTTTCAGCATACAGATCTTTTACATCTTTGGTTAGGTGTATTCCTAGGTATTTTATGATTCTTGGTGCAATTTTGAATGGGATCAGTTTCTTTGTCTTTCTGTTGCTTCATTATTAGTTTATAAGAATGCAACTGATTTCTGTACATTGATTTTGTATCCTGTAACTTTGCTGAATTCATGTACCAGTTCTAGCAGACTTTTGGTGGAGTCTGTCGGGTTTTCCATGTATAATATGTCATCTGCAAAAAGTGAAAGGTTAACTTCATCTTTGCCAATTTTGATACCTTTGATTTCCTTTTGTTGTCTGATTGCTGATGCTAGAACTTCCAACACAATGTTAAACAACAGCGATGAGAGTGGACATCCCTGTTGTGTTCCTGATCTCAGGGGGAAAGCTCTCAGTTTTTCCCTGTTGAGGATGGTATTAGCTGTGGGCTTTTCATAAATGGCTTTTATGATGTTTAAGTATGTTCCTTCTATCCTGACTTTCTTGAGGATTTTTATGAAGAAGCGATGTTGAATTTTGTCAAATGCTTTTTCTGCATCAGTTAACAGGATCATATGGTTCTTATCTTTTCTTTTATTAATGTGATGTATCACATTGATTGATTTGCCAATGTTGAACAAGCCCTGCATCCCAGGAATGAATCCCACTTGATCATGGTGAATAAATATTTTTATACGCTGTTGAATTCGATTTGCTAGTGTCTTGTTGAGAATTTTCGCATCCATATTCATCAGGGATATTGGCCTGTAGTTCTCTTTTTTTACTGGGTCTCTATTTGGTTTAGGAATCAAAGTAATGCTGGCTTCATAGAATGAGTCTGGAAGTTTTCCTTCCCTTTCTATTTTTTGGAACAGCCTGAGAAGGATAGGTATTATCTCTGCTTTACATGTCTGATAGAATTCCCCAGGGAGTCCTGGACTCTTATTTGTTGGGAGATTTTTGGTAACTGATTCAATTTCTTTGCTGGTTATGGGTCTGTTCAAGCTTTCTATTTCCTCCTGATTGAGTTTTGGAAGAGTGTGGGTGTTTAGGAATTTGTCCATTTCTTCCAGGTTGTCCAATTTTTTGCCATATAATTTTTCATAGTATTGCCTGATAATTGCTTGTATCTCTGAGGGGTTGGTTGTAATAATTCCATTTTCATTCATGATTTTATCTATTTGGGTCATCTCCCTTTTCTTTTTGAGAAGCCTGGCTAGAGGTTTATCAATTTTGTTTATTTTTTCAAAAAACCAACTCTTGGTTTCGTGGATCTGCTCTACAGTTTTTTTAGATTCTATATTGTTTATTTCTGCTCTGATCTTTATTATTTCTCTTCTTCTGCTGGGTTTGGGGTGTCTTTGCTGTTCTGCTTCTATTTCCTTTAGGTGTGCTGTTAGATTTTATATTTGGGATTTTTCTTGTTTCTTGAGATAGACCTGGATTGCAATGTGTTTTCCTCTCAGGACTGCCTTCACTGCATCCCAAAGCGTTTGGATTGTTGTATTTTCATTTGTTTCCGTATATTTTTTACTTTCTTCTTTAATTGCCTGGTTGACCCATTCATTCTTTAGTAGGGTGTTCTTTAATCTCCACGCTTTTGGAGGTTTTTCCAGACTTTTTCCTGTGGTTGATTTCAAGCTTCATAGCATTGTGGTCTGAAAGTATGCATGGTATGATCTCAATTCTTGTATACTTATGAAGGGCTGTTTTGTGACCCAGTATATGATCTATTTTGGGGAATGTTCCATGTGCACTCAAGAGGAAAGTATATTCTGTTGCTTTGGGATGCAGAGTTCTAAATATATCTGTCAAGTCCATCTGATCCAATGTCTCATTCAGGGCCCTTGTTTCTTTATTGACCGTGAGTCTAGATAATCTATCTATTGTTGTAAGTGGAGTGTTAAAGTCCCCTGCAATTACCACATTCTTGTCAATAAGATTGCTTATGTTTGTGAGTAATTGTTTTATATATTTGGGCCTCCGAATTCAGTGAATAGACATTTATAATTGTTAGCTCTTCCTAATGGATAGACCCTGTAATTATTATATAATGCCCTTCTTCATCTCTTGTTACAGCCTTTAATTTAAAGTCTAGTTTGTCTGATATAAGTATGGCTACTCCAGCTTTCTTTTGACTTCCCGTAGCATGATAGATAGTTCTCCATCCCCTCACTTTCAATCTGAAGGTGTCCTCACATCTAAAATGAGTCTCTTATAGGCAGCAAATAGATGGGTCTGTTTTTTATGTGTGTTTTTTTAATCCATTTTGATACCTTGTCTTTTGGTTGGAGCATTTAGTCCATTTACATTCAATGTTATTATAGAATGATATGGGTTTAGAGTCATTGTGATGTCTGTAGGTTTCATGCTTGTAGTGATGTCTCTGGTACTTTGTGGTCCTTGTAACATTTCACTCACAGAATCCCCCTTAGGATCTCTTATAGGGCTGATTTAGTGGTGATGAATTCCTTCAGTTTTTGTTTGTTTGGGAAAACCTTTATCTCTCCTTCTATTTTGAATGACAGACTTGCTGCATAAAGGATTCTTGGCTGCATATTTTTTTCTGTTCATCACATTGAAGATTTCCTGCCATTCCTTTCTGGCCTGACAAGTTTCAGTAGATAGGTCTGCCACTACCTGTGTGTCTACCTTTGTATGTTAGGGCCCGTTTACCCCTAGCTGCTTTCATAATTCTCTCTTTATCCTTGTATTTTGCCAGTTTCACTATGATATGTCGGGCAGAAGATCGATTCAAGTTACTTCTGTAGGGAATTCTCTGTGCCTCTTGGATTTCAATGCCTATTTCCTTCCCGAGATCAGGGAAGTTCTCAGCTATGATTTGTTCAAGTACACCCTCAGCCCCTTTCTCTGTCTATTCTTCTCTGGAATTCCTATGATACAGATATTGTTCCATTTGATTGCATCATTTAGTTCTCTAATTCTCCCCTCAAACTCCTGGATTTTTTTAATCTCTCTTTTTCTCAGCTTTCTCTTTTTCCATAATTTTATCTTCTAATTCATCTATTCTCTCCTCTGCCTCTTCAATCTGTGCTATGGCCACTTCCATTTGATTTTGCACCTCATGTATAGCATTTTTTTAGTTCCTCATGACTATTTCTTAGTCCCTTGACCTCTGTAGCAATAGATTCTCTGCTGTCCTCTATGCTTTTTTCAAGCCCAGCAATTAATTTTATGACTATTATTCTAAATTCTTGTTCCGTTATATTGCTTAAATCGTTTTTGATCAATTCATTAGCTGTCTCTACTTCCTGGAGTTTCTTTTGAGGAGAATTCTTCCGTTTCATCATTTTGGGCAGTCCCTGGTGTGGCTCCAAACTACAGGGCACTTCCCCTGTGCTGTCTGGAGTGACCTGCTTTGGTGGGTGAGGCCGCAGTCAGACCTGATGTCTGCCCCCAGCCCACCACTGGGGCCACAGTCAGACTGGGTGTACCTTATCTTCCCCTCTCCCAGGGGCAGGACTCACTGTGGAGTGGTGTGGCCCTTGTCTGGGCTACTTGCACATTGACAGGCTTGTGGTGCTGCTTTGATGGGATCTGTTGTATTAGCCGGGATGGATCAGCAAGGTGCACAGGGGAGGAAGGGGCAGGCTTAGCTCACTTTGCTGTCAGTGGTCCCCTGCAAGAGGGGCCCTGCAGCACTGGGAGGGAGGCAGACCCATTGGAGGGATGGATCCACAGAAGCACAGCGTTGGGAGTTTGCAGGGTGCAAGCAAGTTCAGTGACGGGAACTTGTTCCCTTTGGGATTTCGGCTGGGGGATGGGAGAGGGAGATGGCGATTGCCAGCAACTTTGTTCCCCACCAATCTGAGCTCTGTCTTCTGGGGCTCAACAATTCTCCTTCCCAGTGTCCTCTGGCCCTCCCCGCTATCCAGGAGCAGAGCTGTTCACTTTTAACATTCCAGATGTTCAGTCCCACTGGCTGTCAGAACTCATGGAGTCCAACCCCTCTGCTTTTGCAAGCCAGACTTTGGGAGCTCTGCCTTGCCTGGCAGGCTGCCCCTCCATTGCCCCAGCTCCCTCCTGCCGGTCCATGTAGCACGTACTGTCTCTCTGCCCTTCCTATCCTCTTCCATGGGCCTCTTGTCTATGCTTGGACCTGGAGAGTCCATTCTGCTAGTCTTCTGGTGGTTTTCTGGGTTATTTAGGCAGATGTGGGTGGAATCTAAGTGATCAGCAGGAGGAGGTGAGCCCAGCGTCCTCCTACACTGCCATCTTCCTTTCTGACCAATGGCCAGTTGCTTTAAAGAGAATTATGTAGTTAAGCTAAATGATGAGTAGAAAACTATATTTCAAAAGTCTTTGAGATCATATGAAATAGTTTTATTATATTTTATGTTTACTATAACTTATATAAAATACATGTAACTTTTAAAACATTACCAGATTTCCTGGGTAGTTCAATTGGTTAAGTGTCCAACTTCAACTCAGGTCATGATCTCATGGTTTGTGAGTTCAAGCCCCACATCAGGCTCTAGCTCAGAGCCTGGATTCTGCTTTGGATTCTGTGTCTCCCTCTTTCTGCCCTCCCCTGCTCATGCTCTCTCTTTTTCTCTCTCAAAGATAAACATTTTTTAAAAATTTTAAGAATGCATATATTTCCAAATGGAAGGATAATCTTGTTAAAATGTAATCTCATTTTATAACATACATTTAATGAGATAGGTAATAGATAGATAGATAGATAGATAGATAGATAGATAGATAGACAGACAAATAGATATTTAAGATGGTTTTAATGGGAGTAAGACAACAGGAGTTTAAGATGGCTAAATCCCATCTAATTAATAGAAAATAAATTGGTAAATTCTAAAATTGAGTTATCCAGTAATGATAGACTGTACATGCTATTTATTGTAGATAACAGAAGACATGTCTAAAAGTAGTATCAGCAAGTCCCTCTATGGAACAGAGTTAAGGGATAGGTCAGGGGACCTTTTGAATTTTAATTTATAAAATATATATTTTCCATGATTTTTTTAAATATATGCATTTTATTGGTAAAATAAAGAAAAGGAAAACTTAAGAGATATTGTAAAGTTCATAATTTATCTATAGCAGGCTATCAAAAGTTTTTAATATAATTACACATTTAAAAATTTATCAAATTCAAAATAGCAGTTACACATATGACCAATTCTAAGTAATTCTGTTTAATCATAATTTAAAGATTTAAAGAAAATTATAAAGAAAAAAATTGCATTTTGAAAGAGAAAGTAATTGTCAGAAAAGGCATATCTATGATGGTATCCAATTTTTCCATGCCATTGATCAGACTATGTCAGACATATGACCAATAGTACAAGTTGTTGAATTTTACAGTGTTATATATCACTGAAAGCATTTCCTTTCCACCAAGATTTTTGGGGGCTTTCTGTCAATGCTAAGAGAATTACATCACCACAGAGGACAGCCAGGACGTTAGAGCAAAGAAAAAAAGTCACATTTAACAAGAGAAAACTGTCAAAGAATTCAGGTTTGGAAAAATCAAAATTAACATTGAGAGATTTAAAATAAAATGATCCTTTCTGTTCATAAGGACATACATGCATGCATGCATGTGCACAAACACAGACACACACACACACACACACACAACACACACAAACATACTTTGCATCACTGCACAGTGTTATTATGAACTAGTTTATACACATACACACTCTGAATAATAAATATGCAAAATTGTTTACATTTTGAAAATATGCTTTATGTGTCTAAGTTATATATTAGTAATGATATACAATCAAATTATGTAAATATATGTTAATGTGAATTTTTGTTATTTTTATTTGTAAAACAAGGTATTACACAGTTTAGTTTTCTGAGTACTTCATGTATCTAAAGTTTTAGATTAATCACTCTTTTAATATATTAAAATAACAGTTACTTTTCATATGTGAATATAAAGAAATAGAAATGCATTTTACAGTGTATATTCTAATAGCATAAAAATACAAAGAGTAAAATATTCAAAATAACAGCCACCAAATTTAAGTATAAATTAAGCTTATTTTATATTTAAATATTCCTTATTTTAACTAAGTTTGCAGCTTGAAATTTTCCATATGCTGAATTACTCAGTTATGCATGGACATTGAAGTTCATTTTAACAAAATAATACCAACACTAATTAACAATTAGACTACTGCATCAAATCTAAGATTTCTTCTCAGTTTTTTTTTCTTTCTGAAAATATCTTCTAAATACTAATGTGTATAAAAAATACTAGGTTCTAAAATCACTTGAAATAATTATATTCAAATTGGATATGTCCTAAAACTGATAAGAATTAGGTATATTTGTTTTGGTTTGTTTATAAATTTTAGCCAGTGCTTCTTTTTTAATTTTACTCTTTGAATACATCTTTTGGAACTATGTTTTAAAATCTAAATATATAATGAGATACTTTCAGAAAACTCTCTTTCATCTCTGTTCTGTATTACCATATCCACCTGTTCTGTATTACCAGCCTTTTCTCCCCCACTGTCAATGTTTCCTGTCACAAATGAAAGCAAATGAACATATATGCACTTATTTGTATATAAATGTTCTACCTTTAGTTTAAAAAAGTAAAGGTAGAAAGGTAAAGTAAAAGTAAAGGAAAAGCCAAATGGTAGAATACTACGCATATATTCTTCTTCACCCTACTTTTATTAATATAAAACAAAATCCTGAAAATTATTACATGGCAGATATAAAGGATTTTTCTTTCCATTTCATGGCATATCCCATTCAGTAGATGTGCTATTATAGTTATTCATTCAGGCCTATATCAATGAATGTGGGTTAGTTTTAAGCTTTTGAAATTTCTGTAAATACTATAATGAATATTCTTGGTCATATTTTATTTCACATTTTGCAAATGTATTTTCTGACAGATTCTGAGTGGTGGGATTTTTCAAAAGATAAATACATCAATATACAATCTTTCTAGGTATTTTTAAGTTTCTCTCATAGGCATTGTTTAATTTAGCATTCACATCAGCAGTATATCAGAGTTTGATCTCTCATAGCTTCCTAAATAGATGATGATTTTTTTTTAATTTAGTTTCAAGTTAGTTACCATACAGTGTAATCTTGGCTTCAGGACTAGATCCCAGTGATTCGTCTCTTACAGGTAACACCCAGTTCTCATCCCAACAATTGCCCTCCTTAATGTCCATCACCCATTTAGTCTCTCCCCCCTCCCACTACCCTTCCAGCAACTCTCAGTTTATTCTCTGCATTTAAGAGTCCCTTATGGTTTGCCTCTCTCTCTGTTTTTTATTTTTCTTTCTCTTCCCCTATATTCATATGTTGCGGTTTTCACGTTCCACATATGAGTAAAATCATATTTCTGCCTTTCTCTAACTGACTTATTTCACTTAGCATAATACCCTCTATTTCCATCCACATTGTTTCAAATGGCAAGATTTTATTCTTCTTCATTGCTGATGTTTTTGATAAATTGATTTTATATGTCAACTTGACTGGCCACAAGTTGCCCAGATTAAACATTATTTCTGGGTGGTGTCTGTGAAGATGTTTCTGGAAGAGACCAGCATATGAATTGGTGGACTCAGTAAAGTGTCCTCTCCAGTGTGGATGGGAATCATCCAGTCTGTTGAAGCCCTAAATAGAACAAATGGCAAAGAAAGAAAGAATTTGCTCCTTTTTGCTTCCTTCCTGCCAGCTTGAATTGGATCTTTTATTTTCTTCAGCTCTCAGAATGGAATTTAAACCATCAACTCCCCTTGGTTCTCAGGCCTTCTGACTTAGACTAAATTATACCACTGGACACCCTGGGTCTCTAGCTTACAGATGGAAGATATTGGCACTTTTCAGTCTCCATAATTGTGTGATCCAATCCCTGAGAAAATCTCCATCTCAGGTAGAGAGTATCATGATAAGTGAAATAAGTCAGTCAAAGGTAAATACCATATGATTCCACTTGTATGTGGAATTTAAGAAATGAAACAAATGAACATAGAGGGAAAAACAAGAAACAGACTCTTATAGAGAACAAAATGATGATTAACAGAGGGGAGGGGGTAGAGGATGGGTTAAATAGGTGATGGGGATCCTCCTTTTTTTTAAGTTATAAATAAAATAATCTTCCTGTTTTTTGTAGTCTCCCAAATCACCCCATTCATACTTGAAACAGTATAATTGGTAATGCATTGCACTCTACTCTAGTGTTTATTTTTCTATCTTCTGTACAAGACTAACACCTGCTTAAAGACAAGAAAAAATATATGTGCAACATTACATATCAGCACAGTTGGGGCGCCTGGGTGGCGCAGTCGGTTAAGCGTCCGACTTCAGCCAGGTCACGATCTCGCGGTCCGGGAGTTCGAGCCCCGCGTCAGGTTCTGGGCTGACAGCTCAGAGCCTGGAGCCTGTTTCCGATTCTGTGTCTCCCTCTCTCTCTGCCCCTCCCCCGTTCATGCTCTGTCTCTCTCTGTCCCAAAAATGAATAAACGTTGAAAAAAAAAATTTAAAAAAAAATAAAATAAAAAAAAAGAAAAAGAAAATCTCCTGTTTAAAGAATAGAAGAAAAGCATAAAAATTATTGAAGCAATTAATTTGTTAGTCATCCACTTATCTTGGTATAAGCTGAATTGGTTGAATTGAGTGTGAAGGCCAAGGCAGAGTCCAGGTGATTTTGGAATATCTAATTGTTGGGTGTTGAGAGGCAAGAGCAGATGCAGACATTGCCATGAAGGCAAAATCCTGGATAGCTTCTCCCGATGAGGTGAGAGTCTTTATTTTCCACTGAGTGGTGGAATTGCACTAAGTTCTTTAGGTCTGATTGAATCAAACCAGTAATTAATGAATGTGCATAAAATTGAGTTAGGATTTATAACTTGCTTCATAAGATTAGATGTGTGTAAGCAAAACAGAGAGACATTGAGTAAAGCTGCATTTAATAGAGGGATCTTGTGGACTGAGTTGTGTCCCCACAAATTCATATGTTGAAGCTCTAGTGTATTGAGGTAGGACCTTTGGGAGGTAATTTGATTTAGATAAACTTATGAGGGTGGGTCCCTCATCAGGAGATTAGTGCTTTCATAAGAAGACACACCAGAGTCCTTGTTTCTTTCCCTCTTTTCCTCCTTCCCCTCCTTCTCCCTCTCCCTTCCCTCTTTCCTCTCCCTTTACCATTCCCTCTCTCCCCTTCTCACTCTCTCCCTCCCTCTGATACACCTAGGAGGCAGCCTTCTGCAAAACCAGAAAGGTCTCACCAGAACTCAACCATGCTGGCACCCTGATCTCAGACTTCCATTTTCCAGAACTGTGAGAAGTATATTTCTGTGTAAGCCACCCAATCTATGGTACTTTCTTAGAGTAACCTCAGCTAACTAGTACCTTTGTATAGAAGTTAAAAAAATATTTATTCTTCATCATGGAGCAGGGGGAGAATTGTAAATACCAAACATCTGCCTTTCACTTCATTACTATAGATAATCTTAAATAGATAAACAGGAGGGGCATGTGGGTGGTTCAGTCACTTGAGTGTCCAACTTCAACTCAGGTCATGATCTTGGGGTTCATGGGTTCAGGCCCTGTGTTAGACTCTGTATTGACAGCTCAGAGCCTGGAGCCTGCTTTGGATGTGTCTCCCTGTCTCTCTGCCCCTTCCCCACTCATAGTCTGTCTCTCTCTCTCAATAAATAAACATTAAAAAAATTTTAAATAAACAGGAGCTAACAGTGAATAAACAGTTGTCCCTATATAATTTCCCATAGTGTTACGGAATTCTAGATTCTTGAGGTACCTACACAAGAGCACATGTACATATCCATGTATTCATATTTATGAATTTATTACTGACTAGAAGTTAAATGCTTAGATTCTATCACTTCTCACTTATTTGACACTGGGAAAATGAATTTAAGTGATAGATCTCAAAGTGATTTATTTTCCTGATTCCTATAAATCAGAATGAAAGTGAAGTTAATAGAATATAGGGACTATATGGAGGAGGACAACATAGCATGACTGTGGGGACAACACACTTGGGTGTTTACAAAATTGGATGCCCAGGGATTTAAAAATAAATCATTTAAAGTGGTATGCAATTGAAACAAATCGGGTCGATCTCACAGTGTGGAATATTTTTCACAATTGGTCCTGGCTCCACAAGTTAAAGGAAATTACACATTTTATTTGGGGAAAAAAGGATCTAATGACAGTTCCTTTTAAAATACACAAAAAGAACTGGTAAAAGTTATTTGATAAATTGTCTGAGATTTCTTTCAAAAATTACATAAATACAAAGTTAAAAAATCTGTTGAGCAGTAGAGGTTGTAAAAAATAATTTTTGCTCATAGATACTTTTTTTATTTGATTAATCATCTAAATATTTAGCCAAGATACAAATTAGATGATTTAGTGATTCATATTTAGAAGTCCATACTCAAAAGAAGTAAACATTTTTCTGAAATTAAGGAAATGAGATTTTTGCTTTCATAGTATATCTCTGCTAATTTTGTTATTATTTACAACGGCATATATATATAGTGCCTATAAAATTTCCTGATTTATTTTCCTTAAATATTATTTAATATTCAAATAATGAGTTTCAACATTTTTTAATTAACTTGTTTTACTTTTTATTTTTTAAAAATGTACATCAAAGTTAGTTAGCAAATAATGCAACATTGATTTCAGGAGTAGATTCCTTATTGCCCCTAACCAATTTAGCCCATCCACCCACCCACTACCTTTCCCGTAACCCTCAGTTTGTTCTCCATATTTATGAGTTTCTTCTGTTTTGTCCCCCTCCCTGTTTTTATATTTTTTTTGTTTCCCTTCCCTTATGTTCATCTGTTTTGCCTCTTAAAGTCCTCATATGAGTAAAGTCATATGATTTGTGTCTTTCTCTGACTGATTAATTTCACTTAGCATAATCCCCTCCAGTTCTGTCCATGTAGTTGCAAAAGGCAAGATTTCATACTTTTTGATTG
>NW_024412377.1:91479294-91494646 GCF_014898765.1 Herpailurus yagouaroundi
TTCATCCATCGATGGGCATTTGGGCTCTTTCCATACTTTGGCTATTGTTGATAGTGCTGCTATAAACATGGGGCTGCATGTGTCCCTTTGAAACAGCACACTTGTATCCCTTGGATAAACGCCTAGTAGAGTAATTTCTGGGTTGTAAGGTAGTTCTAATTTTAGTTTTTTGAGGAAACTCCATACTGTTTTCCAGAGTGGCTGCACCAGCTTGCATTGCCACCAACAATGCAAAAGAGATCCTTTTTCTCCATATCCTTGCCAACATCTGTTGTTGCCTGAGTTGTTAATGTTAGCCATTCTGACAAGTGTAAGGTGGTATCTCATTGTGGTTTTGATTTGTATTTCCCTGATGATGAGTGATGTTGAGCATTTTTTTATGTGTCGGTTGACCATCTGGATGTCTTCCTTGGAGAAGTGTCTATTCATGTCTTTTCCCCATTTCTTCACAGGATTATTTGTTTTTTGTGTGTTGAGTTTAATAAGTACTTTATAGATTGTGGATACCAACCCTTTATCTGATATGTTGTTTGCAAACATCTTCTCCCATTCTGTCAGTTGCCTTTTAGTTTTGTTGATTGTTTCCTTTGCTGTGCAGAAGCTTTTTATTCTGATGAGGTACCAATAGTTCATTTTTTTGTTTGTTTGTTTCCCTTGCTTCTGGAGACAATTTGAGTAAGAAGCTGATGCGGCCAAGATCAAAGAGGTTTTTGCCTGCTTTCTTCTCGAGGATTTTGATGGCTTCATGTCTTACCTTTAGGTTTTTCGTTCATTTTGAGTTTATTTTTGTGTATGGTGTAAGAAAGTGGTCCAGGCTCATTCTTCTGCCCATCGCTGTCCAATTTTCCCAGCACCACTCGCTGAAGAGACTGTCTTTACTCCATTGGATGTTGTTTCCTGCTTTGTCAAAGATCAGTTAGCCATACATTTGTGAGTCCATTTCTGGGTTTTCTATCCTGTTCCATTGATCTGAGTGTCTGTTCTTGTGCCAGTACCATACTGTCTTGATGATTACAGCTTTGTAGTATAGCTTGAAGTCCAGGATTGTGATGTCTCCTGCTTTGGTTTTCTTTTTCAAGATTGCTTTGGCTATTTGGGGTCTTTTCTGGTTCCATACAAATTTTAGGATTATTTGTTCTTGCTCTGTGAAGAATGCTGGTGTTATTTTGAAAGGGATTGCATTGAATATCTAGATTGCTTTGGGCAGTTTTGGCATTTTAACAATATTTGTTCTTCCTATCCAGGAGCATGGAATCTTTTTCCGTGTGTGTGTGTGTGTGTGTGTGTGTGTGTGTGTGTGTGTCTTCTTCAATTTCTTTCATAAGCTTTCTATAGTTTTCAGTGTATAGATTTTTCATCTCTTTGGTTTGATTTATTCCTAGGTATTTTATGGTTTTTTTGCGCAACTGTAAATGGAATCGATTCCTTGATTTCTCTTTCTGTCCCTTCATTGTTGGTATATAGGAATGCAACCTATTTCTGTGTGTTGATTTTATATCCTGCAACTTTGCTGATTCATGAATCAATTCTAGCAGTTTTTTGGTGGAATCTTCTGGGTTTTCCATATAGAATATCATGTCATCTGTGAGAGTGAAAGATTGAACTCTTCCTGGCCGATTTGGATGCCTTTTATTTCTTTGTGTTGTCTGATTGCAGAGAATAAGAATTCCATTACTATGTTGAATAACAGTGATGAGAGTAGACATCCCTGTCTTGTTCTTGACCTTAGGGGGAAAGCTCTCAGTTTTTCCCCATTGAGGATGATATTAGCCTTGGGTCGTTCATATATGGCTTTTATGATCTCGAGGTATGCTCCTTCTATCCCTACTTTCTTAAGGGTTTTTATCAAGAAAGGATGTTGTATTTTGACAAAAGCTTTCTCTGCATCTATTGAGAAGATCATATGGTTCTTGTCCTTTCTCTTATTGATGTGATGAATGACGTTAATTGTTTTGCAGATATTGAACCAGCCCTGCATCCCAGGTGTAAATCCCACTTAGTCGTGGTGAATAATTTTTTAATATGTTGTTGGATCTGGTTGGCTAATATCTTGTTGAGGAGTTTTGCATCCATGTTTTTCAGGGAAATTGGTCTATAGTGCTCCTTTTTACTGGGGTCTCTGTCTAGTTTTGGAATCGAGGTAATGCTGGCTTCATAGAAAGAGTTTGTAAGTTTTCCTTCCATTTCTATGTTTGGGAACAGCTTCAAGAGAATAGGTGTTAACTCTTCCTTAAATGTTTGGTAGAATTCCCCTGGAAAGCCATCTGGCCCTGGACTCTTGTTTTTTGGCATATATTTCATTACTAATTCGATTTCCTTACTGATTATGGGTCTGTTCAGATTTTCTCTTTCTTACTGTTTCAGTTTTGTTAGTATATATGTTTCTAGGAAATTGTCCATTTCTTCCAGATTGCCCATTTTATTGGCATATAATTGTAATTGCTCATAATATTCTCTTATTATTGTTTTTATTTCTGCTGTGTTGGTTGTGATCTCTCCTCTTTCATTCTTGATTTTATTTATTTGGGTCCTTTCCTTTTTCTTTTTGATCAAACTGGCTAGTGATTTATCAATTTTGTTAATTCTTTCAAAGAACCAGCTTCTTGTTTCATTGGTCTGTTCTGTATTTTTTGGTTTTGATAGTATTAATTTCTTCCCTAATCTTTACTATTTCCTGTCTTCTCCTGGTTTTGGGTTTTATTTGCTGTTCTTTTTCCAGATCTTTAAGGCATAAGGTTAGGTTGTGTATCTGAGATCTTTCTTCCTTCTTTAGGAAGGCCTGGATTCCTATATCCTTTCCTCTTATGACCGCCTTTGCTGCATTCCAGAGGTTTTGGTTGTGGTGTTATCATTTTCATTGACTTCCATGTAATTTTTAATTTCTTCTTTAACTGCTTGGTTAGCCTATTCATTATTTAGTAGGATGTTATTCAGTCTCCAAGTATTTGTTACGTTTACAAATTTTTTTCTCATGTTTGATTTCAAGTTTCATAGCGTTGTGGTCTGAAAATAGGCACGGTATGATCTCGATCTTTTTGTACTTACTTAGGGCTGATTTGTGTCCCAGTATATGATCTATTCTGGAGAATATTCCATGTGCACTGGAGAAGAATGTATATTCCACTGCTTTACAATGGAATGTGAATATACCTGTTAAGCCCATCTGGTCCAGTGTGTCACTCAAAGCCATTGTTTCATTGTTGATTTTTTGATTAGATGATCTGTCCATTGTTGTGAGTGGGGTGTTGAAGTCTCCTACTATTTTTGTACTACTATTGATGAGTTTCTTTATGTTTGTAATCAATTGATTTATATA
This sequence comes from Herpailurus yagouaroundi, assembly GCF_014898765.1. Lineage (NCBI taxonomy): Eukaryota > Metazoa > Chordata > Mammalia > Carnivora > Felidae > Herpailurus > Herpailurus yagouaroundi. The sequence continues at coordinate 91,482,611 of NW_024412377.1, forward strand.
TTTGGGTGTTGCCACATTTGGCACATAAATGTTTACAATTATTAGGTTTTCTTGGTGCATAGGCCCCTTCATTATGATACAGTGACCTTCTACATCTCTTGATACAGTATTTATTTTAATGTCTAGATTATCTGATATAAGTATGGCTACGCCGGCTTTCTTTTGTTAACCATTAGCATGATAGATGGTTCTCCATCCCCTTATTTTCAATCTGAAGGTGTCTTTAGGTCTAAAGTGGGTCTCTTGTAAAAAGCATATAGATGGATCTTGTTTTCTTATCCATTCTGTTACCCTATGTCTTTTGATTGGAGCATTGAGTCCATTGACGTTTAGAGTGAGTACTGAAAGATATGAATTTATTGCCATTATGATTCTTGTAGAGTTGGAGTTTCTGGTGGTGTTCTCTATTTCCTTTCTAATCTCTATTGCTTTTGGTGTGTGTGTGTGTGTGTGTGTGTGTGTGTGTGTGTGTGTGTGTATGTGTGTGTCTTTTTGCATCTTTTCTCCCCTCAGAGTATCCCCCTTAAAATTTCTTGCAAGGATGGTTTAGTGGTCACAAACTCCTTTAATTTTTGTTTGTCTGGGAAACTTTTTATCTCCCCTTCTATTTTGAATGACAGCCTTGCTGGATAAAGAATCCTTGGCTGCATATTTTTCTGATTCAGCACATTGGATATACCCTGCCACTCCTTTTTGGCCTGCCATGTTTCTGTGGATAGGTCTGCAGCAAACCTGATCTGTCTTCACTTGGAGGTTAGGGACTTTTTTTCCCATGCTGCTTTCGTGATTCTCTCCTTGCCTGAGTATTTTGTTAATTTGACTATGATATGCCTTGTTGATGGTCGGTTTTTGTTTAATCTAATGGGGGTCCTCTGTGCTTCCTGGATTTTGAATGGCTGTGTCTTTCCCCAGGTTAGGAAAGTTTTCTACTATGATTTGCTCATATAACCTTTCTACCCCTATTTCTCCCTCTTCCTCTTCCGGGACCCCTATGATTCTGATGTTGTTTCTTTTTAATGGATCACTGATTTCTTAATTCCTAAATCATGCTCTTTTTCCTTAATCTCCCTCTTTTTTCCTTCTTCATTATTCTCCATAAGTTTGTCCTCTATATTGCTGATTCTCTGTTCTGCCTCATTCATCCTTGTCGCCGCTGCATCCATCTGTGGTTTCAACTCAGTGATACCATTTTTAATTTCATTCTATTTTTTACTTCCTTTATCTCTAAAGAAAGGGATTCTAATCTATTTTCTAGTCCAGCTAGTATTCTTTTATTATAATTCTAAGTTCTGGTTCAGACATCTTGCTTGTATCTGTGTTGGTTAAATCCCTGGCTTTTGTTTCTTCGTGCTCTTTCTTTTGGGGTGAATTCCTTCGTTTTTTAATTTTGAAGGGAGAAAAGGAATTAATCAGGCAGAAAAATTAAAATTAAAAAAATATATTAAAATTAAAAAATTAAACACACAAACACACACACACACACACACACAAAATCGAATAAATGATGCTAGATCCTAGGTGTGTTTGCTCTGGTTGGTGAAAGTGGTTTGACAGATTAGAGAAAAAAAGGGGGGGGAAGGAAATTGTTCGAAAATTTGAAAAAATTAATACACTGAAGTAGACTAAAATTAGATGATGGGAGTAAAATAGAATTTGAAAATTTTTCCACAAAATAAAGAACATAGTAGGAAAAAAATTAAAGAAAAATATTTTTAGTAAAAGTTAAAAATAAAAATAAATTTTTTTCTCTTTCTGTATTCAAGAAAAAGTAAGTAAACAAAAAGGAGAAAAAAGAAAAAAAATCATTTAAATTTGAAAAAATGAATACACTGTAGTGGACTAAAATAAAATGATAGAAGTAAAATAGAATTCGAAAAAATTTACATAAAAGCAAAAAATATAGTAAAAACTTAAAAAAATATTTTTAATAGAAGTTGAAAGTAAAAATGAAATTTTTCACATTCTGAATTCAAGAAAAAGAAAAGACACAAAAAGAAAAAAGAAAAAAAACAAGGAAATTATTTGAAAATTTGAAAAGGTGAGTACACTGAAGTAGACTAAAATACAATGATGGAAGTAAGATAGAATTTGAAAAAAATTACACAAAGGAAAAAATATAGTAAAAAAATAAAATTATTTTTAATAAAAATTGAAAATAAAATGATTTTTTTCTCTTTCTGTATTGAAGGAAAAGAATAGTGTAAAAGAGAAAAAAAGAAAGAAAAAAATGAATAGATGGACCTGCTAACAGATTGAAATAGGACTGAAATTACTTCGTTTTCCCCTGGAAGTCAGGCTTTGTAGGGTTTTATAGTCCATAAACTAAGTAGGCGGTGAGACTTTTGTTCTTGATGAGTGAGGTTGTCCCACTTGGGCGGGCCTCAGGGTAATGGCTCTGTTCTCTACTAGATGGTGCTGCTACCCTACTGGGGTGGAGTGTTGCAGAGTTCGTAGTTGCGTATGCGCATGCATGAGAGTGGTGAAAATGGCATCACCCAGCTACCCAGTCTCTAGTATCAGAACTCTGTTCTCCCCCATCAGCAATCGCACACCTGTCCTCTGTCTTCAGCTTTTGTCCACTCCCCGCTTCTTCACAGTCTGTGACCAAGCCCTAGGCAGTACCTCTCTCCTGAGTTTCGTCTCAGATATGGCTGTTTTCCCCTGCCCCTTACTTCTGAAGGACTGTGGCTTTGACCCATCCCTCCCACTGTGGGAGGGTCTCACTTAGCAATGGCTGAATGCCAGCTGCACCCAGGAATGCTTGCGGGACCCTGCTGCTACTGGTGCCCCAAGAGTGCAGCCACCTGCCAGCCCAGCCCAGAAAAAGTTTGCAAGATAATGTAGCAGCAGGTTTCCAGGGATTATGGAAAATCACAACACACATTTGGCACCAGGCTTCACCCCTAATGACCTTGTTCCAGCACCAGAGAATGTGGTCATTTTCTGGGGTTTGCTTGGACCAGGTGGCTTCAACAGTCTCTACCAAATTTCCTTCCAGCAGTGGTACTGCTTTTCCCCGTGTGGCCTGAGAACCTCGCGGACCCCACTTTGTTCCTGGGGATTCGCCCTTCCCACCAGAACACCACCAGGTATCGAGCTATGGAGTTACAGGCTTTGTGTTTCCCTTGTTTACAGTCTTAATGGGATTTAAACCCTCTCCTTTCTCCTTTCTCTTTTTTTAGTTTAGTCCCTGTGGCTGTTTCCGATTTTCCACTTTCTCTCCAGCTGCTTTTGGGGAGGGGTGCTTTTCCCATATTCTACCCCGCTCCAGTCTCTGTCCTCTCTCCACCTGCAAAAGCGGCTCCCTGCCTACCTCTGGCTTCTGTCTCCCCAAGTTCACCTCTCCGTGCCAGATACCTGCTGAATTCTGTGGTTCAGGTTGTGCAGATTGTTGTGTTAGTCCTCCAATCAGTTTTCTAGGTGGTTGGATGGTTTACTGTTGGTCTGGCTGTATTTCATGGACATGAGACACATAAGAAACTTCCATCCTCTTCTGCCATCTTGGCTCCTCCAGTTTCAACAACGTTTTGAAAAATTATACTATGGATATATTAGACTTTGAAGTAAAAGAGCTTTTGATTGGAATCTCCACTTTAAAAACATTTGCTAACAATAAGACTAGCAAATTGCTCTTCTGTAAGTGTCAATTTTGAGGAAAGATGTAGTGTTTTTCTTTGTCCTACATGTTTCCTGCCTGACCCAAAATAAATGCTCAGTAAAAGTTAGTAATTTTAATTAGACATGGCAGAATATTTCATAGCATACATTTGAATTCATTCTATAGAACATGGTCATTAATAATATATTTGCAGTTTGATAAAAACAGATACAAGAATAGGAAATAAGCCTATTCTACATTCTGAAGTTTTTCATATTCTATCATTTTGAAATCCTCTTTTAAAAATGAATTCAGTTGAATATAAAGATAATTGTGCGCTAAATATGCTTTAAATAGATTTATTATTGTAAAAGACTCTCTTGAGATCCTTTGATGCAACTAGTTTATTTGAAATAGAAATTTTCATAAAATATATAATTAAATAAATAATGAAACATGTAAATCAAATTGTATTGTGTCCTATTCCTCTTAATGCCAATGACTCTAACAAAGGAATAATTAGGTTTATTGACTCTCTAGATGAGCTGGACTACATGTACCTACATACCCAGAAAGAGTGTATATTTATGTGTTTGCATTTTATTGGGGAAGGGTCACATCAGCAGAAAAAGGACAGAGATCACTTACACTTAGGACAGTTCTCACTACATTGACCATGGACTCTGATTCTATTTTTGCCAGGTACCAGGAGGATCCATTTATACCATGACTGGAATGTGATATAAGAGCAATTTGAAACCTTTGGGCAAAGATTGTATTGCTTCCCAGGGGCACTTGGGTGGCTTGGTGGTGGATTATTCGACTTTGGCTCAGGTCATGATCTCACAGTTCATGAGTTGGAGCCCTGCATCAGGCTCTGTGATGACAGATTCAGTTTCTGTGACTCCCTCTCTCTCTGCCCTGCCCTGATCATGCTCTGTCTCTCTCTCAGCACCTCTCTCTCTCTCTCAAAAATGAATAAACATTAAAAAAAGATTTATTTTTCTTTTTTACTGGGATATGTGCTCTGAGTGTTCCACAGAGTACAACAGAACAAAGAAGTGTTTCCGTTATATGCATATAAAAAGACAGAACAATCTGGAGAGTACAGCCTAGACCACTATGGGCTGCTTCTTTCTGACAGAGCTATCTGCAAATCACATGCCTTTTCAGAAGTATACTCCAAATTTGCAAATTATTTGTACAACTGTGTGGTTTGATTCTGGTCAATACAAAACAACAACAAAAATACAAAACATTCTATAGTTGCTTAGGTGGTCTCTTAGCTGAAAAATATCTCAATCGGACTATTTTTTCCCTTTTTTAAAAAATATAATTTATTGTCAAATTGGCTTCCATACAACAACCAGTGCTCATCCCAACAAGTGCCGTCCTCAGTGCCCATCACCCACTTTCCCCCTCCCCCACCCCAATCAACCCTCAGTTTGTTCTCTGTACATAAGCGTCTCTTATGGTTTGCTTCTCTACTTCTCTGTTTATAACTTTTTTTTCCCCTTCCCCTCCTCCATGATCTTCTGTTAAGTTTCTCAAGATACACATATGAGTGAAAATATATGGTACCTGTCTTTCTCTGACTGACTTATTTTACTGAGAATAATACCCTCCAGTTCTATCCACGTTGCTACAAAAGGCCATATTTTATTCTTTCTCATTAACACGTAGTATTCCATTGTATATATAAACCACGTCTTCTTTATCCATTCATCAGTTGATGGACATTTAGGTTATTTCCATAATTTGGCTATTATTGAAAGTGCTGCTATAAACATTGGGGTACATGTGCCCCTATGGATCACCACTCCTGTATCCTTTGTGTAAATTCCTAGTAGTGCTATTGCTGGGTCAGAGGGTAGTTCTATTTTTAATTTTTTGAGGAACCTCCACACTGTCTTCCAGAGAAGCTCTACCAGTTTGCATTCCCACCAACAGTGCAAGAGGGTTCCCATTTCTCCACATCCTCCCCAGCATCTGTAGTCTCCTGATTTGCTCATTTTAGCCACTCTGACCAGTGTGAGGTAGTATCTCAGTGTGGTTTTGATTTGTATTTCCCTGATGAGGAGTGACGTTGAGCATCATTTCATGTGTCTGTTGGCCATCTGGATGTCTTCTTTGGAAAAGTGTCTATTCATGTCTTCTGCCCATTTATTCACTGGATTATTTGTTTTTAGGGTGTGGGGTTTGGTGAGTTCTTTATAGATTTTAGATACTAGCCCTTTATCTGATGTCATTTGCAAATATGTTTTCCCATTCCATTGGTTGCCTTTCAGTTTTGTTGATTGTTTCCTTTGCAGTGAAGGAGTTTTTATCTTCATGATGTCCCAATAGTTCTTTTTTTTTTTTTTTTAATTCCCTTGCCTTTGGAGATGTGTTGCATAAGAAATTGCTGCGGCTGAGGTCTAAATCCAGATGAGTACCTCTGCTACTCAAGTAATTTCCAATATTCACCTAAAGTAAGCATCTCAAATGTTTAATGAAGAGTCACAGAACCTTGCAGTACTTAATGTATCCATAATAGTATTATTATAGTATTATAGTTGGCTGATTCCATTCAACTATAGAATATCTTAGTTTTAAGTGAAATGTATTACTTTTAGAGGTCTTGGGAGAAAATATTTTTTAAAGTCTTTAAAAAAATGTTTATCTCAACACACTGAATTTATTCACTTCTAGAGAATGAGATCTGCATGTAAAATGATGGTAAGGAACAAACTGAATCCTGATTATCTTAATTTAAATGCATGAGTCTTGAAAAAAAATCTTAATATGCACATATACATGTGAACACATGCATGTGTTTCATATATTAAAAAGTTCTAGGGGCGCCTGGGTGGCGCAGTAGGTTAAGCGTCCGACTTCAGCCAGGTCACGATCTCGCGGTCCGTGAGTTCGAGCCCCACGTCGGGCTCTGGGCTGATGGCTCAGAGCCTGGAGCCTGTTTCCGATTCTGTGTCTCCCTCTCTCTCTGCCCCTCCCCCCGTTCATGCTCTGTCTCTCTCTGTCCCAAAAATAAATAAACGTTGAAAAAAAAATTAAAAAAAAAGTTCTAATAATGTAAATATAATGTACTTTACTGATAATTTTGGTGGATGGGAAGGACCATGGACTTTAGAGTCAAACAGATGATTTGTTTTAATTCCAGTTCTTCATTTTATAAAGTGTAAGATGGTAAACTTGGATAATTATATTACTACGGGCAATCAAATGACTTGATAACTTTTGTTTGTTAATAACATAAAAATAAAAATGGATCCTGAGATAAATATTTATTTCATAGATATTTCTATTCTTTGTATTTTTCCTATGGTCTTTTTGATATACTTTGGAGAAAATAAGTATTTTATACACAGTCTGTGATGATACTTTCCCTTATAGCTCTATGTAGAAATAAAAAAGAAAGGTATCCAGGAAAGAAAGAGCTTGTGTGTGTGTGTGTGTGTGTGTGTGTGTGTGTGTACCTAAACGTAATTATTATTAGTGATAGAATTACTACCGATTTATAAATCACTCAAAATGTTGTATTGAGAGAGCTTATGTAGAATTAAATAATAGTACTGTGAATTAAAATATTTTCATATTTTTTTCACCATAACTAACTACTCCATGATAATTCCTTCTGAGATTTATACTCAAATACACTGACTGCCGTAGATACCAATTCATTTTCTTTAGACATGTTTGTTTCCAGGTAACAAATTTATGTGAAACTGAATTGTATATGAATTCAGAGTATGCCAGAAGTGGGATAATTTAAATATTTTGCAATACTTATTCATACAGATGGCAGGTTTTGTTATTGTTGTTTTGGTGACAATAAAATGTGAGCCTGATTGACTCAAAGGTATTACTTTGCTGCGTATTTGTGTATTCTGTCATCACAGAAGCAATGCATTTAAAACAGGTTAGGTTTTTTTTTTTAATATTTGTTTTTCTTTCTTTCTTCATAAACATGATAAAAATAATGGATTGCTGAAGTTTGGATAGCAAGATAGGGGACCCAGATTTTGTATTTGACACCAGAAATATGGGTGAGTTTGAATTGTATATTACAGATTTTTTTTTTCCTATTTCAGCAACAACTTTGGATGCAAAGGAATTATTTGGAAACTGTTTTTTCCTCGGTTACTTTAATAATAAAAGTCCCAGTGAATCCATTTTCTAAAGAAGACCTTGATGAATATACTTTATTTAGATATATTTCACTTTTAGCCATTCTTTCATCAGGCAATTAAAGTATCTGAGCTATTTAATATACCGAGCTATATTTTTTGGAAGTACAACCAACAACAAAATAATCCTTGCTTCTGCTAGGTTAGATTCCAGTCCCTGGAGAGACCTAAACTGCTTATCTCATCCTGGTGAAAAGCCAGACTCTTGAAACTGAGAATATTACTTCCTTAAAGCATTCACCCTGGTAAGGAGAGAGACATATAAAATTGTAAGGTATTTAAAGTGTATCATGTGATGATTTGATATATAAATATAGAAAAGATGCCCCCTCAAAGTTAATTAACATCCCTATGATCTCACATATTCACCTTTTTGCTTTGGTGAGAAACATCTTTATTTGAGAAACATGGGACCTATATTTGGCAACAGTTTCACTTCTGTGTTGAGGTTAGATGTCATTTTTTGACTCAGTTTGGTCATCAAATGTATGTCACTTCTCTGGGACATCTAGCTCAGACAATAAATTGATTGCTGAGATAAATGTCCCAGAGAACTCTTCCCCCAGCCCTGCAACCATGGTGTCCTAAGATGTTGTGAAAGAATAGTGTGGAATTAACTTAGACAATGCCTAAACATTGTTTTGTTGAATATTTCTTTTGTTGAATATTTGGAGTGAGTGGGAAGTAAGCTATTGTTTATATGCTTACACTAAAGTCTAGGAGGTGCTTATTAACAGTATAATCCAGGTTATCCTGACTAATAAAGGTCAGAATGGCTGGGATTCTAGGCAACTGTAGGATTCCTACATGATTAAAATTTCACTTGATATTAATGATCCTGAATTTAAAATGACAGATAGTTGTAATGGTGTTATGTGTGTGTGCACACACGTGAATATGTATATATGCATATACAAGTACATATATTTTAGCCATATTTATCTGTGGAGAACTGAATTTAGGATGAGTTAGAATTTTTCCAGTTGAGCATGATAGAGAGAAAGAGTTGTTGAGGATGATTGCAAAAGCATGTTTGCAATGAAAAAAAAAAGAGTCATACCTTGGTGAGGAGAGAGGTGTTATTAGGGAAAGTGAAATGGATGTAAAAAGCAATGAAATGTCATCCTTGGTGGGGTCAAAATGTAAATGAAGTTTATTATATAATATTGAATCTACTGCAAATTCTGATATGTTGTAGAAAATGTGGGTCCTTAAAAATCCCTCATTTATAGAATTATTTGAATTTGTTGGATAAAAACTGGTAATTGAGAAAAAGAGGAAATAAGACCTTATTTTATGATGGAAGAATGACTGAAAATGGATCTGAAAAATAAAGGTAGAATTTGGATAGTTTTAAGGAAAAGTGAAAGGCATTTCGAAGAGAATATTCTAATCCTCTAAAAATCCACTATTATTTAGCAAACCTATTTTATTTCTCTATTTAAGTCAGTAGTCATTTCAAAGCTTTACAATCCTCACCTCCCCATTCCCCTCAGTCTCACAGACAACATGTCTTTATAACTGGAGACTCTCAGGTACACACTTGCATAACCAGTCTTTTCCTGTCCTAAATACATCTTTGTCAACACCATTTCTTCTTGTTAAACCACTATTTGAAGATATATTTGAAATTCTGGATAGTATAGATTTTCTAGAAAAATACAATTCACCAGAACTTATCCCTCCAGGCAAAGGTCAAGCAGATAAAGTTATCAAAAAAACTACCTTTACAGAAACGAAACAAAACCACCAATCCTAACTGGTTTCACAGGCAAATCATATAAATCTGCAAAGATAACCATGACATTGCATTTGTGCTCCTTACAGTGGTGGCAGTGTTTTGTTTTGTTTTTTTCTTCTATGGCTTATTAACCTCTACATGTTTTCCTGTTTTGTCATATTGGTGTCTGTACCGTTTAATTCCATTACTTCATAGAAACAGTTAACTCTAGTTATTAACGCAGAGTGTACAGATATGGTGTCATTCAAGATCAATAAATGTATGGTCATTAATACATATTATGTGCCTAGCAAGGTTGATTATACAAAAGTAATAGCTTTATATCATTAGAATGCAATAGAGGCACATACAATTGTAGGTTTTACTCCAAAGTCGTCAAACTTTGCTACTTTTTTATAGAGTGTACCTATTTTTGAGATATTTTATGAAGTATTTGAGTTCTTTTGTTCATATATAAATGAATTTAAAACATGAGCAACAAAAGTTATTAGAAATCTTTAGTTAATGTGTGTGAATAGATTGCAAAAAGCTAATTCTTGACTAAACCTGACAATTAGCATGAACTAACAACTGATAGAATTTATTTTATATTTTGAAATGTTTGTTTATTTTGAGAGAGAGACAGAGAGACAGAGAATCCCAAGCAGTCTCCACACTGTCAGCACAGAGCCTGGCATGGGGCGCAGTCTCACAGTGAGATCATGACCTGAGCCGAAATCAAGAGTCAGTCTCTTAACCAACTGAGCCACTCACGTGCCCCAGATATAATTTCTTCAAAAAAATTTTGATTTCACTGTGTAATTCATAAGAATAGCAGTTGTAAAAGACTATAATGTTCTTACTAAATGGACGTAAGCCATAAACCCCAAGGCTTCAAAAGACTAATTGAAAGAATGTCCTTGAGGAGAAGATATAATAGAGAATAGCTTAGTGTGATTACATGTGGTGGTAGGGCCATTACCCAGCTTCCATAAAGTGTTAGGATTCCAAATTTTCTAACAATAGAGAATTGTTCTCTCTAACAAGAGAGAACAATAATATCTGAGAAGTAGAGTCAAGAATTAAAAACAAAATGATAGTCAGAAAAAGGTGGAAATAGTGGAAAAGCATAACTTGGGAACTTGAGAAATTAGAAACAGTAATAAGATAATGTAGTGGCATCGTTTAGGTTCTAACGTTTTTGATACCTTCATTTGGTGTTTTGCTTACCCCTTCTTCACCCTTTTGACAAGGGAGGGAGTCATTCCTACTCTAGGATTATGGGGGATGACCAAATACACAACACTTTATCCTGGAAAGATACTATTTCCAGCAGCTTATTAGCTACATATACTCAGCCCATGATAGAAGACATGCATGCCACTCAAATGGATGCTTTACTTGGATGTTGCACTCAAATGTAGAGTGATAAAGAAAAGGCTGTGGGAGACAAGCTTTGTAGTCACAGGAGAGTGAGATGATCGCTGGGTTCCACAATGAGCTCATATTACAGTTTAATACATCAGAGAGAGAGAGAGAGAGTGTGAGAGAGAGAGAGTGTGTAGATATTCTTTTTAAAATTTAGAACAACTTTAGATTTACAGAAAAATAATGGGATAGGGGTGCCTGGGTGGCTCAGTCGGTTGAGCCTCCGACTTCGGCTCAGGTCATGATCTCATGGTCCGTGAGTTCGAGCCCCGCATCAAGCTCTGTGCTGACCGCTCAGAGCCTGGAGCCTGTTTCAGATTCTGTGTCTCCCTCTCTTTCTGACCCTCCCCTGTTCATGCTCTGTCTCTCTCTGTCTCAAAAATAAATAAACGTTAAAAAAAATTAAAAAAATAATGGGATAGAGTGTTAGCATCATATCCCATTATTATTAGTTACATTATTAACATCTTATGTTAGTATGGTACAATTGTTACAATTAATGAACCAATATTGATACATTGTTATTGACTAGACTCCACACTTAATTCATATTTCTGAAGCTTTTACCTAACCTTCTTTCTCTGGCCTAGGACCTTATATGACAGATCACATTACATTTAACGATCGTGTCTTGTCAGTTTCATCTGGGCTACGAAATATTCTTAGATTGTTGTCTTTGATAAACTTGACAGTTTTTAAGAATATCGTGCAGGTACCTTGTAGAATACCCCCCATATGGAATTTATCAGATGTCTTTGTAATGATTAGATTGGAGTTAAGGGTTTTGGAGAGGAAAGACCATAAAATAAAGTACCATTTTCATTCCATCATGCAAAGGGTACACACTAGTGACATGACCTCACTATCGATGTTGACCTTGATTATGAGGCTGAGGTAGTGCTTAACAAGTTTCTCCACTGCAAAGTTATGCTCTTCCCTCCTTCACACTGTACTGGAAGGAAGTCACTATGTGCAGCTCATTTCTCAGGTGACTCAGTCGAGCCCACGTCAACACACAGGCTCTCTGCTGTCAGTACAGAGTCCCCTTGGGATCCTCTGTCTCCCTCTCTCACTGTTCCTCCCCTGCTCTCATGCCCTCTCTC
>NW_024412377.1:91494656-91524483 GCF_014898765.1 Herpailurus yagouaroundi
TGATCCATGTGGTAATGGATATAATTGGAACATCAGTAAGAATCTATTATCCAGAGTTTTGGAATTATATATGAGGATGATTTTTTTTAGAAATGACACACATTTATAAGAAGAATTAACCCCTTTGTTTCTCTAATGTTTTTTTTTTTATGTGAATACAAAATGTCTTCTTTTTGTACTTCTTATGCACAACTTTGGCTTATTTGATATGATCAGAAATTTAGGTCATAAATCTTAGAGATTATGTAATCCATTTATCGCACTTTACATGGCAAAATAAAATACAGAACATTTAAGGCATTTCACATATTTGTATTTGAACAAATTGGTGGCTAGTTTAGATTCAATTCAAAGTTCTCTTCCAAAGCTTTAAATATATGCTTGCAAATTGTAATGGACACTAGCAGGTATTAATGAAACCCAAATAAAGAAAAAAATAGTTCACATTAGCTCTGTTTAATTAAATATCAATGTGACTTAAATAATAACAAAGTGAAAGTAAAAAAGAGAAAAGTGAAATGAGAATAACATACTGAAAACATTTTGCCACCAAGAATCCTTTTTTGAAATCCTGAATATCACTGATTTAGGCAGCAGTATTCTACATTCAAAGAACATTAGTTTGAGAATCAGAAAATTATATCTAGGTTTATGATTTTATCTGTTTATTCAACTGTGAAATTTGGTTATTTTCTCAATGATAACTGAGTTTTAAAATTCCATGGACTTAATATTTACAAAATTATTTCTAATCAATTGAAAAATGTTTTCTTTTGATACTTTTTAAGTTTGTAGAAATTCACAGGTTATTTGAGAGATCATTCAAACATAAATCAAGAGAGACTGTCATAACCAAATACCAAATTTTCTGGTCTCCAATTGAACCTGGGCCTTACCTGAAAGAACACTTAAATTGTTATTATATTAATAGTAGTAAAGTTTTCTTTCCTAATTGGTTTAGTGGTTCTCAAGCAGGATGGTGGTACCTTAACTGACCTTTTTGTCATGAATTCCATTGCCAGTATTTTATTCAGGTGTGTTTTGTAATGAGACTCAGGTGTCTAATAATTTGGACTCTTGGGCCACCGTGACAATACTAGCAACTCTATGAAACCAGACAGCTCGTTAATGGGTCCTCTTGTTTCCAAGCACAGGTTTTTTTTTAATCAGATAGAAAAATATCTGGTTCACATGTGTGGTTTTTTTGTTTGTTTGTTTGTTTATTTATTTATTTATTTATTTATTTATTTATTTATTTTTGGGACAGAGAGAGACAGAGCATGAACGGGGGAGGGGCAGAGAGAGAGGGAGACACAGAATCGGAAACCGGCTCCAGGCTCCGAGCCATCAGCCCAGAGCCCAACGCGGGGCTCGAACTCACGGACCGTGAGATCGTGACCTGGCTGAAGTCGGACGCTTAACCGACTGCGCCACCCAGGCGCCCCACACATGTGTGTTTTGAATCAACTAAAATAGCATAGATTTCAAACTAAATACAATTAAACTAACAAGATGTATCTCAGGTCAGCTATCTATATCAGTTCAAGAGCCTTCTAATGTCTAAAACATTTATTTATAAATGTAGAATATAAAAGTGCAATATCTAGGTTAGTAGAAATGAGACATCCAGAAAATTCTGTACTCATTATGTTATTCAAAGCTCACCTTGGGGCGCCTGGGTGGCGCAGTCGGTTAAGCGTCCGACTTCAGCCAGGTCACGATCTCGCGGTCCGTGAGTTCGAGCCCCGCGTCGGGCTCTGGGCTGATGGCTCAGAGCCTGGAGCCTGTTTCCGATTCTATGTCTCCCTCTGTCTCTGCCCCTCCCCCGTTCATGCTCTATCTCTCTCTGTCCCAAAAATAAATAAACGTTGAAAAAAAAATTTAAAAAAAAAAAAAAAAGCTCACCTGGAAAATTTATAAATTACAATGAGATATATTCATTCTTCACTGGTCAACCCATAAAGAAGCAAATGCAGTGATTCTTGCTTTAAAATGGCAACACTTTGGGTATCTGGTGAACATTTTTTTCAGGGTTTTGACAAAATATTATAAATATCCAGAAGATTTGGTAATTATTTTCTACTTTCTGGTGTCTCATCATAGCACATTGTATCAGCTGAGGGAATATGTGAAGACAGTGCTCAACTTCTTTTCAATATATATTCTACTCACAAGAAGGAAACTTCTTGGGGCCCCTGAGTGGCTCAGTTGGTTAAGCGTCAGACTTCCACTCAGATCATGATCTCGTGGTTCCTGAGTTCGAGCCCCATGTCGGGCTCTGTGTTGACAGCTCAGAGCCTGGAGACTGCTTAGAATTCTGTGTCTCCCTGTCTCTCTGACCTTCCCCTTCTCACGTTCTGTCTCTCTCTCTCTCTCTCTCAAAAATAAATAAACATTAAAAAAATCATTTTTAAAAAGAAGGAAACTTCTTTAATAAGAAATAAACTTCAGTTAGAAAGCTAATGGATTCATTTCACTTTGGAGTTAATATATTTGGTTGATTTTACACATGTCTTTAGTCATTCACAAAAAAGACTGCCCATTAGGATTGCAGTCAAAGTGTGAGATTACATTATAATAAAGACCTACCTTCAAGATCTCATTGGTGTTTTAGTAACAAAAACTTATTATGGTTTGAAATGATCTGTTTTACAGTAAATTTTATTCCATTCCAGCCATCTTAACAAAAATGTATTAAAACATTCCTAATTGGAATTTGATTGCAAAATCTAAACTCCTTGATTAATAACACGGTCCCCTTTAAAATCCATAGGGGCGCCTGGGTGGCTCAGTCGGTTAAGCGTCCGACTTCAGCTCAGGTCACGATCTCGCGGTCCATGAGTTTGAGCCCCACATCGGGCTCTGGGCTGATGGCTCAGAGCCTGGAGCCTGCTTTCGATTCTGTATCTCCCTCTCTCTCTGCCCCTCCCCCGTTCATGCTCTGTCTCTCTCTGTCTCAAAAATAAGTAAAACGTTAAAAAAAATTTTTTTTAAATCCATATATTCTCAGCGATTTCTAGTAATAATATTAAGGATTTATACTTTATTTTCTGTGCCTATGTATTGGTAATTTGAGTAACACATTTGGATTAATGAGAATTAGACACGTATACTTCTATTACTATTATAACTCTTGAAAATTTCACCAGTATGTTACTAGTTGCCACTGAAACGTGAATGTTTAATTTTTTAAAAAATTGGATAGCATTCTTTATTGTGTTCATTGTGCCTATCTAAGGAAAAAATATCCAAGGGTACCAAGAGACTCATTCACCTCTGTCCCCATGACACAACAGTTTGAAATTCTCCCGAGGCAGAAGAACGCAAAACCCAGCAAGATTTGCCAGACACCTTTACATCGCATGAATGCAATCCTAAAATCTTTTATTTTCTTTTTCTTCACTCCCTTAAATTTCACTTACATTGTATCTTTTTAAATATCTAAGTGTTTATTTTTCTTCTGAAAAGATTGAATACTGGTTTTTGCTCTTATTTAATAAATACTTATTAATATTCAACTATGTTGATTCCATTTTTTAATATTCACTTATTTGCCTAGAACCTGTTTAAAATAAGCAATTCCTTGGTAACTGCTTGAAAACACTAATCATTTTCATAGGGTTTATTTTAGTAGATACACCAAAGTAGGGTACTTTAAAATATCTCTGATCCACAGGGAAAAGAAATTCAGGATCATATTGAAATAATCTTGAAAATAGTAATTTCAAATTTATCACATGAAAGATATAGAAAATGTTAATATAAAAAAGATTAAAATTTTTATCAGGTTTACACATTATTGTCTAGTATTTTACATGCGTTTGGGAAACATATGCATATGATGAGTTAATGATTAAAGACATTTTTTAATCTTCATATTGATTGTGAACTTTCATAAACATTTAATGTTGTAGATGACATCTTTTTATTTGGCCTCAGTCGGATCACATTTTTTTAGATTTCCTCTAAGTCCTGTAGACGTTCCTATCTGTTTTCTGTAAATGTCCTATCTTCTCTATAGAATGCTTTAAGGTCAGATATCTCAGGGCTTATGCTTTGTCATGTTTTCCTTGAAAGATCTCTACCATTTTGATGGCTTCAGTCACAATCCATATGTCCAAAACTCTACATTGCCATGTCTATCCCACATTTCTTCTCTGATATGGTAACGTTAAAATATCCGCTGGACACGTCTACTAGAAGTTGTTTTATTTTCATTTTTTTTATTTTATTGTGGTTATTGCTGTTTACTATCTCTAACTATTTCTTTTAACTGAAGTATTCTTCATCTTTTGCCTTCATTTAGCTAACTGATATCCCTATTTCAAGTGTGAGCATCGGAGTCACTTCTTCAGAAAGGACTTACAGTATTTTTTTTTCCCATGCTCTAATGTAGATTCAGAGACTCTATATTATAATGTTATAGCACCTGGTGTATTTACATCTTTATACAAGACTATATAAACTCAAGGCCTGAGATCATGTTTGATATATTAACCTTAAGGTCTATAGAACTTAGTATAGTGTATGACATTTTAAATTCTCAATATTTAATAATTTTGCTTATTTTCAGGTAAATTTGTATAAGACAAACAAACCATAACCCCCAAGGAAGGTGGGGTAGTTATTACCATTAATGTTTGGTTATAGAATAGTAGGAATGAAATTGAAATCTCAGATATTCTAAACCTCAATTCAATCTTTTCTCTACCATCTATGATTAAATATTATGTTGATGTTTACAATATTAAAAGTGTTCAACATGAACAGTAAATTTTATTATTAATATGATTGTGACCAAGTTACATATTTAAATACATTTTGATGTTAATATTTACCAATATAATAGCTGAGATCTTTGTGCAGGTCCCTATGACTTATTCTCTTTTATGGCCCCAAATTTCTACTGTGTTTTTAGAGCAAGTGGTATAGGATTATGTAAGTGTATTTTTAGTGATTAGTTTCTATAATTTTCTTCATGTAAAGTAGATGGCAATAAAGTGTACATTAGTATATATTTGCTACACCATGTCAATTTTTACCTACTGGTATAAACTTTTTGCCTTATTACTAATAAGGGAAATTAACAATTCTTAAAGTAATTCTATGTAGAATGTCCAATAGAACTCTCAAATAGTCCAACTGACATTTAGTCTTTACATTAACTCCACAAAATACTAACAGAGATTATTTTTCTAAATAAAATACAATAGTTTTACCTCATCCTCAACTCTATCAAAAATCCAAAGAATATGTAATGTTTTAAAAATCAGTTTCTAACATACTATATAGTTGTCTTTGCATTAGATTCCATTAGATTAAAATCTATGAACTGAAAAAACAAAATCTTTCCAGATGTTTTTATCTGATAGGCCTCAATTATAATGATAGTAAGCCTATAATTTAAGCTAATGTATAAACAGGGGAAAAAGCACATTTCTAATCTGTCATTCACTTAGAAAAATTATTTTCTACCAGGTGACATTTATGGCTATCTCTGCTTAAGGTGAAAATTCTCTGGAACTATATAGACATTAAAACAGAAATAACCACCTATTTTTTCCCTATTCTACTCTCATTTGAAATCCTGCTGTTGTTTTCTAATTTATTTATTTTTTCTTCCCCCTCCTGTGGAGACTTCTAAACTATTGCATTTGCTCTGTAGTTTATGTGGGAGATACATGAAACCATTTAGAATGATTTATGTTTAAATGACTTGATCTAATTCCCTTACTTTATCATTTGTCGTTTTGTTTATAGTTTAAATCAGTGAACCACAGTTAAGTAACTAAATTAAAATATGGAGAAATTTATAACATCATTAAAAATAATGACAAAAATCAAGGACACAAATAAATTGTCATATGTTTTTGTTTTTGTTTTTGTTTTCTTCCATGCAATGTATTGAACAAACCAATCACTCTTTGTAAATGGAAACTGGATTTTATGAAGCATAAAAACAAAGAATGAAAATTTACATTGATGGTAGAAGAAAATCAGGAAAACTAATTTATCTATAAATACATAAATATAATAAGAAATCATGGTTCTCATTACTGGGAAGTATGTATATCTTCTTTTCCTGTAAGTCTTCTTTCTAAAAACTTAATCATTCTATTTTCTAAGTCATCTTTTAAAAACAAATGTGGATTGTGATCAAACTGTCTTTCCTAAAGATATGTGAAATGATTTTACAGTTTTTACAAATTTTTTAATGTTTATTTATTTTTGAGAGAGAGACAGAGCACAAGCATGAACATGAGCATGAGCAGGAGAGGAACAAAGAGAAGGAGACACAAGTCCGAAGCAGGCTCCAGGCTCTGAGCTGTCAGCACAGAGCCTGACATAGGGCTCCAACTCACAAACCACCCAGATTTACTTTTGAACTCATTTTTATCCCTGCAACATCACACCACTTTAAGATATATTCTGAATTCTAACAAAGTAAAATAATGCAAATAGATTGTTGACAAAAACATACTACAGTCTTCATTTGCCGTTTTTACTTTCTCAAATATGTAGAAAAATAATTGTGCATTTCAGCAAGGCAATAAAGTACACTCACTGAGTCAATATGAGCTCATTGGATTAAATACACTAGTAGTGTAACAAGAATTTTATGTTTCATAAGACAGTATCTGTCATACTTGGTACTAAACTGATATCATTGAGTTGAAAGAAGAAAGGATTTACTACTATCTGAAGTGGCCATTTCATGATTTGTAGGGTAGAGAAGGAATTTCTGGGAAGAAAAACAAGGTAACCCCTGGAAGGGAGAAGGAGGTGGCCTAAGGCCTGGCATTGAATATCTGTCCAGTGAGTACCTGAGATGAAAAGACCAGGCTGACTATTCTCAAAGTGCCATCTAAGAAACTAACAGAAAGACAGATGGCAACTTTTTACTCATCAGCCACTAAACCTTGTATTTGTGAAGTTCTTCACATCAATATGAAAAAATGATAGAAGATTGGTCTAAGAAATGTTAAGAAGATGAAGAGAGAAAACTTGTGTGGCTATCTCAGTCATCCCTGTGCTTCCATTATGAGAGCCAAGATTGGCATAATGTCACTGGGAACAAGAACTAGTTACTGGAAGATATATACCCACTAAAGTATGGGCATGACATCGTGACAGATTTGTGTAAGACTAAGAGAGGAGGACCCAACATGAATTTAGGTCATAGGTATGTCACTGGTAGAATAATGACTACATTAAATAAATGACACAAATAAGAGAGAGATTTTTAAGGCAGAAAATAAAAGTTCAGTAATAGATGTGTTGAGGTTATGATAGTAGCAGAACAGTTAAAGTCAGACTTTCTGATCTAGTAAATTTGAATGTAAATAATATAGCTATGTTTATTAGATATAGTTAATAGTTCTAGTAAATATAATAGAGCCATTAATTACTATTTAAAAACAGGTTGCTTTAATTACAAAATTTGGGATGATGTGTGGTGATAGATTCTTTTGAATAAGAAAATCTGTTAATTGTCTTATTTAATTATGCAAAAATATACATATGATACATTAAAAGGCATTTCTTGTTCCATGGGCACCATTTTTGAGGAGAAATGAAGAAACTATTAGAAAAAAGGGGGGCCTCTACAGCCAGTCCAGGAAGAATTTTTTTTCCACTAAGTGGCAAAATCACTCGATGTCTAATATTCAGTTTTAATTGGTTTTTATGTGTTTTTCCTATAACTACTTCTTTGCTTTGTTATATTCTGTCAGTTATTAAGCCTTCCCACACTAGCGTTTGTCAGTAAGAGAAATAGGAAAAGACATTTTCAAAATACTTATAAAAGTACACAGAGAAATATTCATAAGTACCAGAAAATATGTTCTTGTTTGTTTCTCTTTCCCTAAGTATACTGCTGAATCAGAAACTACATAGGGAATGTATCCCTGAGATGAAGAGAGACTTTTGTGACCCCCACATTTTATATTAATATATTCCTGATACCCTATTGCCTAACATAGCAATTTTCAATTTTATTTAAGCTATGTGACTTGACATCATCCAAATGTCCCTATTCATGTATTTAATAAATTTGTATATAATGTTACTCTAAGCCAGACAATAGTTGAAGCACTTCACAAATAAATCATTTAAATCTCTTAGCAACATTATAAGATGCATATTACTATTATCACCACTTTCATTTAGGGAAATTGAACAGAAGGAGGTGAAGTCATATTTCTGAGTCACAGAGGCTGGTGAGAGGTAGAGACCTCTAGCTCTTGAGTCTGTTCTCTTAACCACAACACCATGCTATCTCTATACCTATAGCATTTAAAGTGTTCCCATTATTGTAGAGAAGATATCCTTGAAACTTCTCCATCATCCTTGCACAAGAGAAATTTCACAGGGATTGGAATAGGGGTCCATTCTATTTAGAACTTGCCTGCTTTTCATGCAGAGATACAATCCGTGTATTCTGAGAACTGGTTGTGGACTTCTTTCCATGAAAAAAGGCTAAGTAGGTTTGGGTAATGGACTCATTAGCCTTTATTTATTGCAATGAAAAATTTTCCTAAATGCAGTTATATGTAAGAACTTAGTGTGTGATGTTTTGCATTTAAACGAAAACTGGTGTTTGTAGTCTAGAAGTGAAGTGCTACTGGGAAAAGAGGAGTCAAGTTAATAAAATAAAATGATCAAACTTTGTAGAAACTGGAATTTAAGTAGGGGATAAGAAATTCACTCATTCAAATAAATTAGGGCTGTTTAAAAAATTGGAATGATTTTAGATTCTGTGGGACTCTCTGGAAGAACAGAAAAGAGTGAAGCAGAGATGTCAAACAATAGCAAAGGATAGGCAAGGAGTTAACCATGCTCTAATCTCCTCCCTGCCTATAAAGATCTCTAACAGATTAGGTCTGAGCTCAAGAGAAAAAGAGTTTTAATTTGATAATAAATCACTGTTTTAACGTAGACAGGACCAAATTATTTTATTGCTTGAAACTGAAGTTGTTCATTAAGAATTGAAACTGACATAAACTAAGGGTTATTCCTAGGATTTCAATCAAGGATATGGAGGGGAGATATAATGTTGACAAAATAATACTATGTGTCACGTTCTGCTTATTAAACAATTTAGTTACATTTATTTTCCTGAGTTTTTTGTAATGCAAATTGGTCATTATATGGGGAAAAAACAAAACAAAACAAAACAAAACAAGATAATGCCAAAGCAACTACCAAAGAACATTACCATTTGTAACTACCTTACAAATATTATTATCCCACAAATGGAACATCACATTTTTTCTCTGAAATACCAGTGATATTTAAGTGCCTTTTGAAGATTATCCTAAGGTTATTAGAGGACTGGTCTAAGTTCTACATGTGTTTTTCACATAAGTAAAATTCCTCTACATATTTCCAGAAGAGTGTTAGTTTCACAATGATACTTTTCCCACTAGTGCTTAGTGTAACTTAACCACTCAGAATACTCTATCCAGCAAGGCTATTACTCATAACAGAAGGATAGATAAAGAGTTTCCAAGATAAACAAAAACTAACAGAGTCTGTGACCACTAAACCAGTTCTACAAGAAATATTTAAGAGGACTCTTTGGAAGGGTAAGACTAAAAGTGACAAAGACTAGAATGGAACAGAGAAAATTTCCAGAAACAATGACAAAACAAGTAATAAAATGGCACTAAATACATATCTATCAATAATTACTCTAAATGTAAATGGACTAACTCTAATCAAAAGATATAGGATGTTAGAATAATAAAAAAATAATAAGACCCATCAATATATTACCTAAAGACTCATTTAAGACCTAAAGACACCTTCAGATTGAAAGTGAGGGTATGGAGAAAAATTTATCAGGCAATGGACATTTAAAGAAATTCAGGGCAGCAATACTTATATCAAAAAAACTAGATTTAAAGCAGACTGTAACAAGAGATGAAGAAGGGCACGATATCATAATAAAGGGGACCATCCAACTAGAGCTAACAATTGTAAATACTTGTGCCCCCAACTTGAAGTTACCCAAATATATTAAAAAATGAGTAACAAACATAAAGGAACTCATTGGTAATAATACAATCTTAGCAGGGCATTTTAACTTACATCAATGGAAAGATCATCTAAACAGAAAATCAACAAGCAAACAATAGGTTTAAATGACATAATGGACTAGATGGACTTAACTGATATATTCAGAATACTTCATCCTAAAGTAGCAGAATACAAATTCTTTTCAAATGCACATGCAATACTCTCCAGAAGAGATCACATACTAGGTCATGTCAGGCCTCAACAAATACAAAAAGATTGAGATTATACAATGAGTCTTTTATTTTTTTTTCTTTATTTTTTTAATATGAAATTTATTGTCAAATTGATTTCCATACAACACCCAGTGCTCCTCCCAACAGGTGCCCTCCTCAATACCTATCACCCACCCTCCACTCCCTCCTACCCCCCAACAAGCCTCAGTTTGTTTTCAGTTTTTAAGAATCTCTTATGTTTTGACTCCCTCCCTCTCTACCCTTTTTTTTTTTTTCCCATCCCCTCCCCCCATGGTCTTCTGTCAACTTTCTCAGGATCCACATAAGAGTGAAAACATATGGTATCTTTCTCTGTATAACTTATTTCACTTAGCATAACACTCTCCAGTTCCATCCTTGTTGCTACAAAAGGCCGTATTTCATTCTTTCTCATTGCCACGTAGGATTCCGTTGTGTATATAAACCACAATTTCTTTATCCATTCATCAGTTGATGGACATTAGGCTTTTTCCATAATTTGGTTATTGTTGAAAGTGCTGTTATAAATATTAGGATACAAGTGCCCCTATGCATCAGCACTCCTGTATCCTTGGGTAAATTACTAGCAGTGCTATTGCTGGACCATAGGGTAGATCTATTTTTAATTTCTTTTTTTTTTTTTTAATTTTTTTTTTCAACGTTTATTTATTTTGGGGACAGAGAGAGACAGAGCATGAACGGGGGAGGGGAAGAGAGAGAGGGAGACACAGAATCAGAAACAGGCTCCAGGCTCCGAGCCATCAGCCCAGAGCCTGACGCGGGGCTCGAACTCACGGACCGCGAGATCGTGACCTGGCTGAAGTCGGACGCTTAACCAACTGCGCCACCCAGGCGCCCCTATTTTCAATTTCTTGAAGGAACCTTCACACTGTTTTCCAGAGTGGCTGCACCAGTTTGCATTCCCACCAACACTGCAAAGAGGGTTCCTGTATCTCCACATCCTCTCCAGCATCTATAGTCTCCTGATTTGTTCATTTTGGCCACTCTGGCGTGAGGTGGTATCTCAGTGTGGTTTTGATTTGTATTTCCCTTATGAGGAGCGACGTTGAGCATCTTTTCGTGTGCCTGTTGGCCATCTGGATGTCTTCTTTAGAAAAGTGTCGATTCATGTATTCTGCCCATTTCCTCACTGGATTATTTGTGTTTTGGGTTTGGAGTTTGGTGAGTTCTTTATAGATTTTGGATACTAGCCCTTTGTCCAATATGTCATTTGCAAATATCTTTTCCCATTCCGTTGGTTGCCTTTAGTTTTGTTGATTGTTTCCTTTGCAGTGCAGAAGTTTTTATCTTCACTAGGTCCCAATAGTTCATTTTTGCTTTTAATTCTTTTGCCTTTGGGGATGTGTCAAGTAAGAAATTGCTGTGGCTGGGGTCAGAGATGTTTTTCTCTGCTTTCTCCTCTAGTGTTTTGATGGTTTCCTGTCTCACATTCAGGTCGTTTATCCATTTTGAGTTTACTTTTGTGAATGGTGTAAAAAAGTGGTCTAGTTTCATCCTTCTGCATGTTGCTGTCCAGTTTTCCCAGCACCATTAGTGAAAGAGACTGTCTGTTTTCCATTGGATATTCTTTCCTGCTTTGTTAAAGATTAGTTGGCCATATTTTGTGGGTCCAATTCTGGAGTCTCTAATCTATTCCCCTGGTCTATGTGTCTGTTTTTGTGCCAATACCATGCTGTCCTGATGATGACAGCTTTGTAGTAGAGACTAAAGTCTAGGATTGTGATGCCTCCCGCTTTGGTCTTCTTCTTCAAAATTACTTTGGCTATTCGGGGCCTTTTGTGGTTCCATACAAATTTTAGGATTGCTTGTTCTAGCTTCGAGAAGAATGCTGGTGCAACTTTGATTGGGATTGCATTGAATGCGTAGATAGCTTTGGGTAGTATTGACATTTTGACAATATTTATTCTCCTAATCCATGAACATGGAATGTTTTTCCATTTCTTTGTATCTTCTTCAATTTCTTTCATAAGATTTCTATAGTTTTCAGCATACAGATCTTGTACATATTTGGTTAGGTGTATTCCTAGGTATTTTAGGATTCTTGGTGCAATTGTGAATGGGATCAGTTTCTTTATTTGTCTTTCTGTTGCTTCATTGTTAGTGTATAAGAATGCAACTGATTTCTGTACATTGATTTTGTATCCTGCGACTTTGCTGAATTCATGTATCAGTGCTAGCAGACTTTTGGTGGAGTCTGTCAGGTTTTCCATGTATAATATCATGTTATCTGTGAAAGCTTGACTTCTTCTTTGCCAATTTTGTTGCCTTTGATTTCCTTTTGTTGTCTGATTGCTGATGCTAGCACTTACAACACTATGTTAAAAAACAGCGGTGAGAGTGGACATCCCTCTCGTGTTCCTGATCTCAGGGGAAAGCTCTCAGTTTTTCCCCATTGAGGATGATGTTAGCTGTGGACTTTTCATAAATGGCTTTTATGATGTTTAAGTATGTTCCTTCTATCCCAACTTTCTTGAGGGTTTTTATGAAGAAGGGATGCTGAATTTTGTCAAAAGCTTTTTCTGCATCAATTGACAGTATCATATGGTTCTTTTCTTTTATTAATGTGATGTATCACATTGATTGATTTGCAAATGTTGAGCCAGATCTGTAGCTCAGGAATGAATCCCACTTGATCGTGGTGAGTAATTCTTTTTATACGCTGTTGAATTCAATTTGCTAGTGTCTTGTTGAGAATTTTTGTATCCATATTCATCAGGGATATTGGCCTGTAGTTCTCTTTTTTTGATGGGTCTCTGGTTTAGGAATCAAAGTAACACTGGCTTCATAGAATGAGTCTGGAAGTTTTTCTTCCCTTTCTATTTTTTGGAGCAGCTTGAGAAGGATAAGTATTATATCTGTTTTAAATGTCTGGTAGAATTCCCCATGGAAGCCATCTGGTCCTGGACTCTTATTTGTTGGGAGATTTTTGATAACTGATTCAATTTCTTCACTGGTTCTGGGTCGTTCAAGTTTTCTATTTCTTCCTGTTTGAGTTTTGGAAGTGTGTGGGTGCTTAGGAATTTGTCCATTTCTTGCAGGTTGTCCAGTTTGTTGGCATATAATTTTTCATAGTATTCCCTCATAATTGCTTGTATTTATGAGGGATTGGTTGTAACAATTCCATTTTCATTCATGATTTTATCTATTTGGGTCATCTCCCTTTTCTTTAAAAAAATTTTTTTAACGTTTATTTATTTTTGAGGGAGACAGAGACAGAGCATGAATGGGGGAGGGTCAGAGAGAGAGGGAGACACAGAATCTGAAACAGGCTCCAGGCTCTGAGCAGTCAGCACAGAGCCCGAAACGGGGCTTGAACTCACAGATAGCGAGATCATGACCTGAGCCGAAGTCGGACGCTTAACCGACTGAGCCCCCCAGGCGCCCCTCTCCCTTTTCTTTTTGAGAAGCCTGGCTAGAGGTTTATCAATTTTGTTTATTTTTCAAAAAACCAATTCTTGGTTTCATTCATCTGCTCTACAGTTTTTTTTAGATTCTATATTGTTTACTTCTGTTCTGATCTTTATTATTTATTTTCTTCTGCTGGGTTTGGGGTGTCTTTGCTGTTCTGCTTCTATTTCCTTTAGGTGTGCTGTTAGATTTTGTATTTGGGCTTTTTCTTGTTTCTTGAGATAGGCCTGGATTGCAATGTATTTTCCTTTCAGCACTGCCTTCACTGCATCCCAAAGCATTTGGATTGTTGTATTTTCATCTTCATTTGTTTCAATATATATATTTTTTTACTTTCTTCTCTAACTGCCTGGTTGACCCATTCATTCTTTAGTAGGGTGTTCTTTAACCTCCATGCTTTTGGGGGTTTTTGAGACATTTTCCTGTGGTTGATTTCAAGTTTCATAGCATTGTGGTCTGAAAGTGTGCATGGTATGATCTCAATTATTTTATACTTATGAAGGGCTGTTTTGTGACCCAGACTGTGATCTATCTTGGAGAATGTTCTATATGCACTTGAGAAGAAAGTATATTCTGTTGCTTTGGGATGCAGAGTTCTAAATATATCTGTCATGAACCTAAATTACCTTAAAGATAGAACTTGCTAAATAATATGCCAAATGTTTGTAAAAGAATGAGGTAGATGATGCATATTTATGCATGAAGTGTCAGTTGCTTAAATGTAGGTATACAGAGTATGTATGATATCATAACATTCGTATAAAATAGTTTAGATAAATAGGTAAATTGATAGGTGATAGTTGATAGTGGAATAAACAAATATACAGGTATCACAGCTATCCCTCTGCACACCTATGCTTACAATATTTGAAAATTTTGTATATGCAAAATTATTTATTCACTTATTTATTTATTTACCTATTTTTGAGAGAGAGAGAGCGAGAGTGTGCATGCAAGCAGAAGAGGGACAGGGACGGGGAGAGAGGATCTAAAGCGGGCTCTGTGCTAACAGCAGAGAGCCTGATTCAGGGCTTGAACTCACAAACCATGAGATCATACCTGAGTAGATAACTGACTGAGCCACCATGCAGGGACCCCAAAATTGAAGTATTTATTAAAAAACAACACTCAAAAGGCATACCAGGAGTTTGTAATTGTGTCTGCCTCTGTGGAAAACTGAATACCTGGGGAGAAAATAAAATTAACGCTTATTCCTTGCTAAAATATTTTAAATTTTTACCACATACATGTACTACTTTAATAAGTTTAAAGCTTAAAAATTAAGAAATTTCTTTTTTTTTTAATTTTGATTTTGGTGTCTTACTGGGCTCTAGTGGAAGTACTGGAATCTGCTGTCAACCTTTCCTCAGTGTTTCAGTTTCCCATTGCAGAATTGCCAGACAAAATACAGAACTATAGCATACCCAATTAACATTAAATTTTAGACAGACTATGAACTTAAGGATAAGTATATGCCAAATATTGCATAGGATATACCATTTGCTAAATATGGCAATCCTACCTTTAGTTTGGCATCTAGTGCAAGAAATAAGATTGTGTAATTAGGGTGATCATATAACTGATTATACCAATCAGAGCTCTATTTGAGAGTAAAAGTGTTAGTATCTGTAATTGTATCATGTCAATACAGTTAAACCAGGACTATAAGCTGGATTTATAAGGAAATCTTAAATATAATTCTTCACTAGGTGGTTTAGCAAGAAGAGTGGTTAAGTTGAAATATCAACCATTGACAATCATGCTCTTGACCAAAGCTGCCAATAAATCCTGCCTCCCCTCCACCCTTTCCCTAACTCTGGAAGAATCAAAGTTTACCTCTGCTAGATTCAGCTGTTTAAGAGCTGTGGAGAATGGCCAAAAGAAACAAACAAAATACAAGTGTAAAATAGAAATTATGTGTGGAAGTCAGTTTCTTAACCTGAATGTCAAAAAAGGAACATAGGATATTAAGAAGGAAGCAAACAAGAATAACCGTTATCTCACGAAGATTTTTACTTTAAAAAAGAAAAATGTTTCTATGACCTAATCCAAGTACCACTTCCCCCTGTGTGCTGCATAGAGCAGCAGCTCCAGAATTTATACTTACTGTACCCCAGGATACACAGCTACATTTTAACATACCAGACCTAAGACTATTAAACTATAAAAACTGTATTACAGATTGCAGTCTAAGATCATTTGAAGAATACTTAAGAGAATGCTTTTAATAAGCAGTTTCCTGGAGGTAGTTCTACTTTACATGCAGTTACCTGTGAAGAAGTTTCTTCTTTTAAAACCTGTCTGCTTCAAAACGCATATTGATTATGAAGAAGAAAGAATAAAATTTTGTGTTTATTTTATTATTTTGATGCCTTTAAATTTTTTTGGTTTCATCTTTTTAATTTTTTATTTAAATTCCAGTGAGTTTACATGAAGTATAAGTTTCAGGTGTATAATTTAACGATTCGACACTTCCATACAACACCCAGTGCTCATCACAAGTGCACTAGTGCAATCCCTGTCATCTCTTTAACCCCCCTGCTCATCCATCTTCCCTCTGGTAACCATCAGTTAGTTCTCTATAGTTAAGAGTCTGTTCCCTGGTTTGCCTGTCTCTCTTTTTCTTCCCTTTACTCTTTCCTTTCTTAAATGTCTAAAGAGAAAAGAAACACCATGCTGTCTATCATCTTTTTGTTCTATGCATCGCACAGATGAACAGGAAGAGAAAATCAACTGCAGAAGTTATATTAACAAGATAAACCGCATTAAGCTTGTACTTAAATGCTGCTTGTTTATAGGATATTTATTTTAACAAACCAGTCAGCCTTATAAATGGCCATGAGATTATCTGTTAGAGCTTCAATATAAATGAGATACACATGCAAATTAGAATATTACAAGTTATAAAGAACCTATGTAAAAATGGGTGGCAGGACATAGCAAAACTAAAACAGATAGTACCGAGACCCAGGGATGGTCATTGAACCCTGAAGGAGAGACTTCTGTCAAAGTCCTGGGTTTCATTTTATGTTTGTTTGCTTGCTTTTTTCACTGTAAGATGACTATGACCTTCAGATGAGGGATGATGCCAGGTTGATGACCTAGCAAAGAGATAGGCAGTGGAATAAATATACTGACCTCACTTTTTAATCCCCTGACAGGTTCCTATTAGTCAAAATCAACAGGAATTCAAAAGACAAAGACTATAAATGTATTAAATGGTATGAATCTGATTAGTCTTCAGGGCTGGAAGATGGTGAAGAAGAACAGAGAGTAGCTGGAGGGGAAACAAGATATTTGACATATTAACCAATAAATAATAAGTGCTTATTAGACACAGGAAATTGTGTTAGATGCAAGGGAAAAATGAACAGGACAGGGTTCAATCTTTCAAAAAAGAAAAGCTTATTACAGTGACTTTAAAATTTATTAAATATTGAAGAGAAATAGTGGCAGTTAAACATTTATATACATCATTTCCTTACACATACAAAACAATACTTGTTTTTCTTTAAACCTTCAGTTATTCAGAAACTTTAGTCTGGGGATCATCATCCTTCAATTTTCTTATTTCTAATACCTATCCATTAATTTTTTAAAATTAATTAATTTATTTTTGAGACAGAAAGAGACAGATCATGAGCAAGGGAGGGGCAGAGAGAGAGGAAGACACAGAATCTGAAGCAGGCTCCAGGCTCTGAGCTGTCAGCACAGAGCCCGACGCAGGGCTCGAACTCACAAACCGCAAGATCATGACCTGAGCCGAAGTCAGATGCTCAACCGACTGAGCCACCCAGGCGCCCCTCTGTCCATTAATTTTTTAATATCTATTACCATTTAATGTGTCTGTTATTTCAAGATGGTATTGAGTTTCTACCAAGTCACCACATCAGTATTTTAGCAACAGGGACATAAAGATTTCAATATTTTTATAAGCCCCAGGATTTTGGTAATAAAACCATCCTCATCCCATTTCAATTAATCCACAACAGAAAGTCAGCATCTTGGTAATTGTTTTAAAACTATTTCTAGCTCTTCTTCATTTTTCACAATGTGAATGTAAATCTCAATTTTAATCTCTTTCTTAATCTTTAACCCCCATTTCCCTCTGTCTCTCCCTTGGACTCCCATCTCTCTCTGTCCAGAAATAAGCCTATCATCTGTGGTTGGTTAATTTTCAACAAGGGTTTCAAGTCCATTGATAGGAAAAGTTTAGTGTCGTCAACAGATGAACAGATGGTGCAGGGAAAACTGTATTTTCACAAACAAAGGAATGAAATTGAATCCCTTACCTCATACCATATAGAAAAATTAACTCAAAATGATCAGTAACCTAAATATAAGAGCTAAGATCATAAAACTTTTAGAAAAAAACATAAGGGTAAATATTCATTGCCCTGAATTGAGCATCAGATTTTTATTGAAAAAAATATATATAATTGAAGAAGAGTTGACACAAAATGCTATATTAGTTTCAGTGATGTATGACATAATGATTTGACAAGTATACATTATGTTATGCTCACAAGCATAGCTACCATCTGTCATCTTACAACCCTTTTACAATACCACCGACTTTATTCCCTATCGTGTACTTTTCATCCCTGTGACTTACTCATTCCATAAGTGCAAGCCTGTACCTCCCACCCTCCTTCACCCAGATATGACACCAAAAGCACTAATGACAAAAGAAAATAAATTGGTACATTAGGCTTAACCAAAACAAAACAAAACAAAAACAAACAATACACAAACTTGGGCACCTGTGATGATTAATTTCACATGTCAACCCTGGATATGCCACAGTACCTGAATATTTAGTCAAACATTTTTTCTAGATGTTTATTTGAAGCTATTTTTAGATGAGACTAATATTTACATATGTAGGCTTTGAGTAAAGGAGATTACCAATCCCTCCATGATGTAGGTGGGTCTTATCAAGCCATTTGAAGGCTTTAATAGGAAAAAAAGACAAAACTCCCCCAAAGAAGGAATTCTCCCAGCAGACTGCTTTTCACCTGGAAAGCAACTCTTCTCTGAGTCCTCAGCCTTCCACCCTACGCTATAGACCTGGACTTGTGAGCCTCCACAATTCCAGGATCCAATTCTCTATCTCTTGTTTTCTCTCTCTCTCTTTCAATCTCTCTCCTGCCCTCCCTCCCCGCGCCGTGTGTGTGTGTGTGTGTGTGTGTGTGTGTGTGTGTGTGTGTAATATTCAGAAAAAATATTTGTTCTATACGCCCCACCCACTCTCACCCACCCATCATACTTTCTGTCTATATATAGATATAGACAAAGAGATGATGCTTAAGATCTACAGATTCAAAACAACACCTACCAAAAATTACAACAACCTTTTTTTACATAAGTTAATATAATATACATATCCTATTGCTTCCATTCTCCAGGAAATCCTGACTAGTGCAGCATCAAAGACAATATCAAAAAAGTGACAGAACCCATAGAATGGGAGAAAATACTTACAAACTATGTATCTGGTAAAAATTTAATATCTACAACATGTAAAAAGCTAAAAATCCACAACAAAAAGACATAGTTTATAAAATGGGGAAAAAATTTAAATAGATAACAATCCAAAGAAGATATAGAAATGTCTAATAAGCAAACAGAAGGATGTTCAATGTCTTTAGTCATTAGGGAAATGAAAATCAAGACTGCTATTAGATACTACTTCACACCCACTAAAATGACAATAATTTTTCAAAAATAAAGTCAGCATTGGAAAGGATGTAGAAAATTTGGAACCCTTGTAAATTGTTCATGGGAATATAAAATAGTACAGCCACTATGGAAAACAATTAGGCAGTTCCACTAAACATAGAATCTCTACATAGGCCAACAATTCCATTCCTAGGTCTGTATCCAGAATAATGGAAAATAGGGACTTAGATACATGTATGCCAATGTTTACTGCGGGATTACTTACAATAGCCAAAAGATGTAAATAACTCATTTGTCTGTCAGATGAACAGAAAAGCAGAAATTCATACAGTAGAATGTTATTCTGTCATAAAAAGAGATAACGTTCTGATACATGCTACAACATAAATGAAGCTTGAGAATATGCTAAGTGAAATAAGCCAGATACTAAAGGACACATACTATATGATTTAATTTATATGAAAATTTAAAATATCTGGTAAATTGATTGACCCAGATAGTATATTAGAAGTTACCAGAGCCATGGGGATAGAGGGAAATGGGGAGTTTTTGCTTAATGGGTATAGAGTTTATATTTGGGCTGATGAAAAAAATTTGGAAAGAGTAGTAATAGTTGTACAATATTGTGAATGTAATTACTGAAACTGAATTGCACACTTAAAATGGTTAAAATAGAAAATGTTGTTTTAATATATAAGTATTTAATATATAACACATTTTATATATTACATATGCAAATATATATTTACCAAAATAAAATGAAATGATTCTTACCTTGTAATGGAAGAGGGGCTCACAATTATAATAAATTAGTCCCTAAGCTGTAATAAGAATATGACAGTTGGCAAACACATCAAAAAAGTTGGAGGTGTTATCTACGCAGAGAGTTATCTGGCAGAATAGTGTCCCTAAAACAGAAGCCTACTCTGTAGGCTCCCGGAAGCACATATGGTTAAAGTGGAATGAGGGAAGAGAAGCAAAAATTGAGATCAGAGGGTTAGGAAAGGCAGATAAAATGAGCAACCATGGACTAAGAGCATACCTTATAGACAAATGTGACGTGATACAACTTTATTCAGTATGGCTCATGCAAAAGCAAAAAAGCTTGAATGTACTGAATGGGAAGCAAAAAGGAGCCCCTGGGTGGCTCAAATGGTTAAGCGTCTGACTCTTGATTTCTACACTGACTGTGGCGCCTGCTTGGGATTCCCTCTCTGCCTCTCTCTCTGCCCCTCCCTCTCCCTCTCCTTCTCCCTCTCTCTATGTCTATCTCTCAAAACGTTAATTAGAAAAATAAGAAATGGGAAGCAAACGTACATTTTTCATCACAATCTGTTAAAAACACAGGCATTTTGTGGCCATTCTCTTTAAAAAGAGTTCAAAATAACTCTGTAAAAACGATTCAGTTTTTCACTCATTACTATCACTTCTCATTTTCTCCTCTAAAGAAGAGAATGAGACCAAATATTTAAAATGTTTTTCTAAGGTGTTCAAAATATTCGAAAGATGTAGTAGCCTCCTTTGCCATGAAGTTGCCTTATGGAGTCTATAGCACTGAAATGGTCACACACCCTCTTACACAGTGCATGATAATGTTCTTGCTCCCGGGGAATGTACAAATTTATTGTGTATATACCTTCATGTATGTTACTTCTTTAGGATCCTTTTTCCACATTTGGGAATTGGGCACAGAAGAAAAGCCTATCAAACACTGGTTGGACACAGGCAATCAGTTGTTGTTGTTGTTGTTGTTGTTGTTGTTGTTGTTATTGTTTGTCAGAGATATTTATCTTGTAAACAGTAGTGTTCTTTTCTTTTTTTCTTGTAAATATTTACTTAGCAGAAACCTTAAAGGTTTTCACTTAGATTGGCTACCAGAATTTTCTTTACAAGGTAAACTGTATAAGAATGTTCTCAGATTTGGGGCAACTGTGTGGCTCTGTCAAGCATCTGACTCTTGATTTCAGCTCAGGTCATGATCTCATGGTTCATGAGTTCGAGCCCCACATTGGGCTCTGGGCTGGCCGTGCAGAGCCTACTTGGGATTCTCTCTTTCCTCTCTCTCTCCCCATACCCCAGTCATTCTCTCACTCTCTCAAAATAAATACATAAACTTAAAATAAGAGAATGTTCTCAGATTTAAAAACCCAAAATCTATTTTATTGTTTTTCACACCTATTGTTTGTACAGAATTCTCTCTGCTGAGACACAAAAGGAAAAAAAAAGTATCACAACACCTTATAAATATCCATGGAACAAGGAAATAATATTTGTAAATCCTCATGACTCTGTGTGGCAGTCAACGTAAGGCTGCATTCTAGGCCACAGTTCTAATCTTAGTCTCTACAGATTAAAAAAAAAAAAGTGTAGTAATAAGCAAAAGCTTCTTTTGTGGTCCATTATTAACTGTTATTCATTAGTATGAAAGGGAGTGGTCTTTTCTTTCAGTACACACTTAGGTTGGCAAAACCTTTTAAACATATGTGTTAAGTGTACCACTATAGACACCTAGTGATTCTAATTTCCTTATGACTTAAGTCTATAGGCATTCAGAGGTCATTGATTGTATCTTAGGTCAGAGTAATTAAAGTTCAAACAAGTGTGAACATAAAAAAAATACCTGTCATCCTCACTGAACCCTCAATTTTTTCATTAGTTTGAAATACAGCAATAAATCCAAAAGTGACCTTAGGTATATCCAGTACAATTCACTCACTTTACACATGAAAAGCAGAGCCCCACAGAGATTCAGTGTTTCCTCCAAAGAAAAGGCTTACAAGTAACCAATCTGGTCCTAGAACATTTCAGTATTCTTCCCACTATACTGTGCTCCCTCTAACCTGTTTTTTAGTCACTCTGCTTGTATGGTCAAATGCAAATTAAAATGAGAGGCTTAATTCTCCCTGTTAAAAATAAGGGAAGAGATTTTCCTCCTCTCTGCTTCCACTGAGCATTTATTTTAGTTATTATAGGTACTTTCTACTCTTTGAAATGTACATAAATGCTTCTGAAGACTAGATTGGCATTTGGTCAGCTTTATGAGTTTGGAATGTCTTTCTTGAGATCCTGAGAGCCATATCTGTGAAATGCAAACATTAAGGGAGATAGCATCCTATTTCTCATTTCTAAAATGGGAGGGTAGGCGCCTCAGTTTGGTGGGCCTCACTTTGCTCCAAGCTGCAAAACGACTTCCTGTTATTAAAGGTGTGAGATGTTTGTTTTTCCTCTGGATAAAGACAATTAGCTAACATAACCCAATCACCAGGTAAAATTAGGGTATATTTCACGGGACAAATGGTGCTGTCATTTTCTTAATCAAGAACTACTTGTTTATCGTGAAAGCATGTATGTAACATAATATAGCTGCTTGGCTGTATAAAAGGGTGAGATTTCCGTCCTTATAGTCACTTAGTGGATTGCCTTGGCAGATGAGCATCATGTCCTGGTTTATTGCTTATTCAATGATAAAGGTGTTTTCTTTCTCTACTACCTTTGTGGATGATTAGGTTTTTATTTATATTTTCCCAGTACACTAGAATCGGTTTTCCTTTCTTCCCTCATTCCTTCTTCCTTTTACTATTTACCTTTAATCCTTCAAAAAGTGTAAAGAACTTCACAAAAGAAAGATAATTAACATTTCTTTAAAATGTTAAATTTAGGGGGCGCCTGGGTGGCGCAGTCGGTTAAGCTTCTGACTTCAGCCAGGTCACGATCTCGCGGTCCGTGAGTTCGAGCCCCGCGTCAGGCTCTGGGCTGATGGCTCAGAGCCTGGAGCCTGTTTCCGATTCTGTGTCTCCCTCTCTCTCTGCCCCTCTCCCGTTCATACTCTGTCTCTCTCTGTCCCAAAAATAAATAAACGTTGAAAAAAAAATTAAAATGTTAAATTTAGGAAGTTTTTATATTGCACTGTGGGGAAATAACTATGATAGGCTATTATTTGCATAAACATGAGTAAAATGGGCCTTTGTCCTCAAGAAACAGAAGAAAGACAATGAATACATAATCATAATGTGATAGGGTTAATGGAATGATAGCAGTGTTCATAAAGTCCTCTATAGCGTCGTGGTTGAGTACAGAAGTCCTGACCCCAGGCTCTCTGAATTCAACCCAGTTTTACTACCACTTAGAAGACTAATGACTTTGCCAGTCTTCTCTATGCCTCAGTTCTTTATCAGTGGAATGATGTTACCTACCATGTAGGGCTGTTATGCAGATTAAATGACTGTATGTACATAAAGCCCTTGGCATGACATAAGCCCTTTACAGGTCTGAGCCATTAATAAGAATCTGTAGGAAGAACACTAACCCATGCTGGACAGTGGTTTCCATGAGTTCTGAAGATAGACGAATCAGAGGTAAGAAACAGTGCTGTGTATGTGGAGAAGCATTTGCAACTTAGTGTTTTGGGAACTTAAACTTCAAAGCACGGACTTGGGTCATCATGAAGACTATCTTTTCCATGTTCAAAAGGTTACTTCTCAAGGTGGAGTTACAGAAGAAATTTAGGAAGATGTATAGTAACCAGATTTGCAGCTAGATATAATATGACTTATTAGAAGATAAATCTCATTAAAAGATAAATTTTGAGTCATTGGAAATAGAGGGGAGATAAGAATGATGTGGGATACATCAGTTTGATTGCCTGATGACCTCATACTCTAAAACTCCAAAATACACTTTGAAATTATACTAATTAATAATGCAGCTTTTAAGTCTGTTTCCGAGAGCTGAGTGAGCAGGGTATTTAATTTCTCTTGTTTAAAGCTCCTGTATCTTGGCATTAAGAAAAACAGTATGCTTTTTCCTGTCTTACCTATTTAATTTTATGTGACACTATAGGCTGTTAGTATCAACGTTAATGAGCAAATAGATGTGTTGAGTTTCTTGTCTCTTAAAACAGGAAACTGTGTAAGGAAATAGAAGCTCAATGTCTCACTTCTATTTTAATATATACTTTTTGAAATGGAAAGTGTCCTCATTGCTAACATCTTCTTGCATAAGTGTCCATTATAGCCTGAATGAGGAAAAAAACGTATTCATACCTTTAAGTATGGCTATTATTATTAGTTAACATTGCTTAATCAAATTTCCCTCTAAGTGATAAAATGGCCGACTGATTTAGGAGAACATAAAGAACATGCAGAGGGATTTGCACAAAAGTCTGATTATTAGGCTTATTTATGACATTTACACTGCCATACTAACATGTGTTATAGTTGGTTTTGAATTGCATAGCAAAGTGACATCTTGTCTTAAGCCAGGTCAGAATAAAGAAGAGCTCTAGTTCTGTCATTTGCCATTTGATGGAGTCTTTACTCCTCCATCCAGCCAGACTCTTCATATGCACATGTACAACTAGTTGATAGTAATTTCACCTGCTAAACATTACTTGCCATATGTTTCCAAAAATTGTCAGCATGCATAGATCATCTTAGTCAAATGAGGATATTTTCTGTGTTCATCTTGCAGATACCATTTAATGCTTATAACATATTTGGGGACAGCCTCCATTTCCAGCTTCTATATGGTCAGTCACATTCCCAAGTGTACTTTGCCTACATAATTGGCACAGGAGAGTTTTTTTCTTAAGTGTAGCATGCACACATAATATACAGACATAATGCTATTCACCGGTAATAGAGAAACCTGCCATAATAGATATATACATTCAAATACTTTGCCTGTTCTTCCCTATTGCCCCTAGAGCACTTTAACTTCTAACTAGTACTTTATATATTTCAAATAATTTTAGGCTGGGAAAATGAACTCTAGTATAATTAAAATCATGTCTGTATGAAGAAATGAATTTCCCCAACATTTTACAGCAAAATATTTTAAATTCTATAAATCTCCATGCTGTAATCTTCACATTTGTCATTTTTTGCCAATTCAAAGGATGTCTTCATATCTTTACCTTGATTTTTATTTTCCTTAAAGGGGAAGCAAACAAATGGACATGATAAAAAAATTAGTCAGTAAGAAGTACAATAAAATATAATAACTTAGAAGGCCAGAAATAGTGAGATATAGAGAGGAAATGAAAATGAACATGGAAAAAGAACATTAGAGTTAAATAATATTATACAAATACTGAGAAGCAGATACAAATACCTCTTTTATCAGTAAAGAAGTGAGAACATCATTGAAAATGATGTAAGCAAATCTAAAATATAGATGTGAGGATATGACAACTTCAGCAAAATAAACAGTTCCTCTGGTAGTCAAAGCTAGTTTCACTTTTTCACTGCCTTGTTTTTCAAATTTTATACTGGAGAGTTGGGGTAATTATTACATAAACAAAAATAATCCCAAACTGGTTGAAGAAATCTAGAAAAAAATTAAACTTTACTATATCCAAGATAGTGTTATGTTTTAATACTTTCAATGTTAGAATTTCATATTTTGGAAGCATTTTCCAATTTTGTAGGCTCACCACTATAAGTAATATATATTTATCCATGTTAGAAACCATTTTCTCTCCTCACTCAACTCTTAAAAATGCACATTGAATATATTTTTATGGTTACTACTAAGTGTATGTCATAAAAGAATTAATTTGCAAATTTCTTTACTGTGAACAATAATGAATTATTATTATGTGAGAAGCTAATGGCAAAACTACTACTTTAGGTCAATTTGTATAAAACTGAATTACTGACCCACTAATTCAGACCATTCTGATATGTTATATAAACCTACTTTTTTTCACAATCTTTCCCATCTTTGATAGTTATGATCACATTTTTTTTTAGTTACATAGGTAAAAAATCTTGGTTTCATTCTTAATGTTTATATATTTCTTTCATCAAACCCCACATCTAACCCACAAACCCTGACACCTTTATCAGTTAGCATCAATCTTATCCAAGCTACCATCATCTTTTATGTGACTGCAATAACCTCCCATGAAGGAAATGATTCCATAAATATTTATTGAATTAATTAATAAATTTATGAATATGAAAATTACTTGTCTGAAAACCTTTTGGCCAGCTAGCAGTCTTCAGTTTAGAAATACCCTAGCCTGGGGCAACTAGGTGACTCAGACAGTTAAGCATCTGACTCTTGATTTCAGCACAGGTTATATTAGTGTTCATGAAATCCCTGCCTGGGATTCTCTCTTTCTGTCTCTCTGCCTCTCCCCTTCTGGCTCTCTCTCTCTCTTTCTCTCTCTCTGTCTCTCTGTCTCTCTCTCTCTCTGTCTCTTTCTCTCTTTCTCTTAAAATAAATAAATAAACTTAAAAAAATACCCTCATCTTATTTATGTCAAGTATGAAATATCATATGTTTATTTATGTGTAGGTCATCTCTGCCACAATAAAAAGGTGCCATTACTCCAGACAGCAGCTACTCTGATTCATTAGTGCTGCTGAAGATAATGCTGTATTGCTCTGTCACAGTTGAGGGTAGTTAAAGCTGACAGCAAATTAAATAACTACTTATCACTGGTTGAATTCAAGCTGTAGGATAATTAAAAGCCTGCAAATTTAGTTTTAGTCAAACATGAGCAAGGAAGCAAGAAAAGGAAACTGCAAGAGATATTCTCATTTTTCCTGGGCTTCTTGAGAAGCATGCATACACCAATTTGCAAGAGTATGTTTTCCTTAGAGCAAATAAGGACGTATGGTGTCAGTTGCATTTATGTAATCTGTTAATTATTTTTTTAAAAATATGAAAAATTCACCCTAAATTGCACTGAAACTTACTGCTTTCCTTATTTGAAATTTTTGGTGGGGAGATTATATTAAATAATCAGCTTCTTTGAATAATCATTGATTATCAGATTAAACTATAGTTACAGAAATATGATTTTAATAATCAGAGGAAATTAAGATTGGGTTTAATTTTGTTGACAACTTTATCAACATGGAATTAAAAAATGAAATTTGAATTTGATGGGTATGTGTACAGTTTTTAATCATGCTAATATTTTATATAATACAATTCAAGTTCAAGGTAAAAAAGAAAATCAGAGTTGTGAAAGAAAAAAGGATATTTTGGGGTATTGTGAAATCTGGGCTTTTTATTTTAAAGATCCAGAAAGGTTAGTTGTTTAAATAATACCGGGTTTGATGCTGCTCTGCTTCAGCTTTACCCCATGGGGATGGATACTATGATGTGCTACCCAGATCTCCTTTAATGAATGAGGGAATCATTTCCCTAGCAACTGGGAGTAGTATCAGAAGAATGCTCTTAGCTCCCTGCCCTCTTTGGAGATGACTTTAGCTAAAAAAGTAGGTCTTGCCTAAGGTGATGCTTCCTTCCATGGGCAATCTATGTCTAAAATTTCATGCGTATGGAAGGTGGAAAAGCCAGACCCCTTACTTCAATGGGAAAGGACTCTGAAGTCCGTTCCAGTTCCAGAATTCCTCATCAAATGAGTGCGGGCCTTCTCTAGGACTGTATTGCAAATCAACTTCTCTTTTTCTAATGATCCTCTTTCCTTTCCTTCTTTTCCCCAGTGCCAATCCCTAAAGCACTCCCTATAACTTCCACTATCAGTGTCTATTTCCCCTGGATTCCAAAATTCAATACCATAGAGGGCCTAATATGGGGTTCCACTCACAGTAGTCTCTTTTTGTGGAGATTGAATTGGAGCTGTAGATCCATGAACATTCAGGTGATAAATGAAAACTAGATAAATGCAATAGGCTATAATTAACATCAAAACATTCACAGCTATATTAGTTAACTGACGATTGCTCAATAAATAAAGCTGAATCAGTAAATGCAGAAAGGCCTTCCCTATGTGGTCTACCACTAACTCTTTGACACTTGTGGTGGTCTCATGATCAGTCTATCCTCCTTGAATTCACTGCCACTTATTTTATAGCCTATTGTAAATGATACATCTACAGAGTAATGAAGATGATATTTTCCTGATATATAGCCTCTTAAAACCCTAAATTCCATGTTAGGAAGAGTCCTTTTTCACATTTTATGGGCTATCACCACGGAAGCCTAATTAGGTTATTGACAGATGTCAAAGTGCAAGTCAATCAGCACATCAAGCATTATTGTCAACTAAATAAGTGCCTCTCATTTTCAAAGCTTTGTATATGATGGGATGCATAATAAAATACATACCAATTTAGATAATTTTTGGTCATTATTTACTATTTAAAACATAAATATTACCTGTACGAATAATATATTAAGTTAGAGGTCCATTAAATACTTGTTATTAAAACTAAGACTTCACAGCTGATTATTGTAAGACTGTTCATACTGGGAAACCCTCATATTCAGTAAAAATTTACCTGTGGAGTGTATTAGTTTTCTATTGCTTTTATAACTAATTACCACAATTGTAATGACTTAAAACAACACAAGTTTATTATCTTATGCTTCTGTAGGTCACAAGTCTGATATGGCTCTTACTGGGCTGAATAAATCAGCTAGGCTTCATTTCTTTCTGCCTGCTTTTTGTGATAATTTATTTCCTTGACTTTTTCAGCTTCTAGAAAGTTTCTGTGTTGTTTGACTCATGGACTCCTTGCTGAGCTTTCAAATCCAGCAACAGTAGATTAAGTCCTTTTTCTATCTCATTTCTCTGACCTTTGCTTTTGGTGAAGCAGAGTGCATGAGCATGGAGAGGGGCATAGGAAGAGAGAGAATCATACAGGCTCCATGCTGAGCATGGCTCAACACAAGGCTCATTACCACAACCCTGCAATCATCACCTGAGCCAAAATCAAGAGTGGGACACTTAACTGACTGAGCCACCTAGGCACCCCATTCTTCTTGTATTTTTAAAGAACACTGGTAATTAACTTACGTCCAACTAGATGACCCAGAATAATCTCTCCATTTTAACTGCTTATAATTAGCAGCTTCAACAGCACCTGCAAACGTAATTCCTTCTTGCCATGTTATGTAACAAATTCATAGGTTCCAAGGTTTAGCACATCTTTAGGGAACCATTGTTTTGCCCATTATATAGACCTACTGCTAAGATTGGCCATTGAGAGATCTGACCCAATCCAGTATGGCATTTATTATGCATATTTATTCATCTGAGCTTAATTTTGCACCTTGGGGCTATCTTGCTCCTGTGGGCCCTGGACCTACCTCACTTGCTTTCTATATGACATCCTGATTCTTTCTGAAAACATAGGTGCTATTCATACCTGCCCGGATTCCCTTATTTTTCTTACACTGTCCTCCTCCTGTTCAATCCAAAATGATAGTGAATTTAAAATGCCTATAATAGGGTTCCTGGGTGGCTTATTAATTAAGCATCTGACTTCAGCTCATGTCATGATGTCACAGTTCATGAGTTTGTGCCCTACTTTGGCCAAAACTTGAGCCCCACTCCGAATGATCCCCACTTCTCTCTCTCTCTCTCTCTCTTTTTCTTCTTCCCCTCTCCTCCTCCTTCTTCTTCTTTCTTCTTCTTCTTCTTCTTCTTCTTCTTCTTCTTCTTCTTCTTCTTCTTCTTCTTC
>NW_024412377.1:91524493-91524683 GCF_014898765.1 Herpailurus yagouaroundi
TCTTCTTCTTCTTCTTCTTCTTCTTCTTCTTCTTCTTCTTCTTCTTCCCCTTCCTCTCCCTCCCTTTGCCCCTCCTGGGATTCTTTCTCTCTCTGTCCGTCATTCACTTGTGCTCTCTCTCTCTTTCTCTCTCTCTGTGAAAGAAAGAAAAGAAAAGAAAAGAAAAGAAAAGAAAAGAAAAGAAAAGAAA
>NW_024412377.1:91524693-91549238 GCF_014898765.1 Herpailurus yagouaroundi
AAAGAAAAGAAAAGAAAAGAAAAGAAAAGAAAAGAAAAGAAAAGAAAAGAAAAAGAAAATAACTATAATGTCAAACAATTAATGCTTGGCTGGAAAACCTGAACTAAAGGCACAGTTTGTGAAATATTTCTCTCCTTCCCCTGTGTTTCCTGTATCCCAATGGCATTTATTTACTCTTTTTTTTTCTGCCTTTAGCCTGCTCTACTTTAAAATGAACTTAATTACAATTTTATATTCATATTTCTACTATAAAGAAAATCAGTTGGCTGAAGGTTTTTGCTGTTGCTGTTTGTTTTATTCCTTTTTTTAGTATCCTATGCATAGTAGATATTCAATAATTATTTCATTAATGGGAATACCATTTAATGGTACAACAAACCATTTTGAATCTAGTACTTTTACTTCAGATAACTTCTCATGGAATTCAGAGCCACAGTCCTACCTGTGGTAGTGTACCTGTCAGCATGATATGTATCTTAAAAATTGCAAGCTGCACTTATACAACCTTAATTGTTGAGCCTGTTGTCCTCCATGGCCTATTCAAAGCTTTGGAAGTTAGCAGTGGTTCTTGAGTCCTATAGATGATCAATGGTTTGATTGCTCAGACTGGTTCACATTCATGTTACTTTCCTTTGGCTGATATTTATAGATGTTTCTCATATCCATTTCCTCTTCAGCATAAAAAACCCACTCAATACATTTCTATATTTTATGTGCAAGTTTAAAGAAACAAAAGTGAAGAAGTGTCCCTATAACCATAGTTAATGTTGTGAACTTCTCAAATAGTCCAATTATGTAACAAAAAATACATATCCCACAAGAAAATACACAAGAGGCTTGTAATTGCCCTGTCAATATAATAAGGCCTAATGTCTTTAGAGTCAGAGACCAACTTGAACACTTAAAAAATTTGAGGACTCCCGCGTGGCTCAGGCAATTAA
Source organism: Herpailurus yagouaroundi (assembly GCF_014898765.1). Lineage (NCBI taxonomy): Eukaryota > Metazoa > Chordata > Mammalia > Carnivora > Felidae > Herpailurus > Herpailurus yagouaroundi. The sequence continues at coordinate 91,525,635 of NW_024412377.1, forward strand.
GTGGTTAAGCGTCCAACTTCACCTCAGGTCATGATCTCAGGATTCATGAGTTGGAGCCTGGCATCATGCTCTGTGCTGACAGCTTAGACTCTGAAGCCTGCTTCAGATTCTGTGTTTCCCTGTCTCTCTGTGCCTCCTCTGATTGCTTGCTCACTCTCTCTTCTCTCTCAAAAATAAATAAACATTAAAAAAAGTAATATGTTAAAATTAAAAAATTTTTAGGATGGAATTTCAAGCTGAAATGATAAGTAGGAACCATGTCTTTGGGAACAGAAAAGGTACTTTAGTGATCAGAACACTGAAAGAGAGATGCAATATATTTTTTTGGCCTTAACAACAAAATCTTGTTTCTGTGTTTTGTGTAAGAGCATAATTAAATCTTTTTTTGAAAACTATCTCCAATATATTACAGTTGGTTTAAGGGCTATATTTTTTCCAGAGGGAATATTCTATGATAGGGAAATGGTGAGGGTTAATTGTATAATACAGGTAAGTGCTTAGCACAGAGTAATACATAAGTAGAATTTGTTGTTTTTTTGTTCCTAATATTCATCTATTTCTGTAGCCTTACTACAGTGAGTAAAATTTACACATAAGGCATTTTTTTCTAATAATGTCCTAGACGTATCTGTAAGATAAAATTGTTTTAAGAAAGGGAAATTAGTGAGGGTCCCTGAGTGGCTCAGTTGGTTGAAAGTCTGATCTTGATTTCTGCTCAGGTCATGATCCAAGGTCATGGGATCGAGCCCCACATTGGGCTCTGCACTGAGGGTGAAGTCTATATGTACATGATATATAATAATAAATATACAATAAATAAAAAAGAGAAAGGAAATTAATGATACATAATTTAGCCATCATTGTTTTATCTCAATTTAAACTATTTTCTAACTTTAGCAAAATTTCCTTCAAATTTAAGTAACGAGGTCCAGATCTGAAGGTACATTGTGATTCAAGCATAGAATATACATTGGATACTATGAAATCAGGGGATGAAATAAGTAATGTGCACTGGAAGAAACAAAGGGTAACAGGGAGGTATTCATATAAATTACCTTTAACACATCCAAACTATTTAAATAAACTCTAGTAAGTTATGGTGTGGTAGCCATATATAGAAGGTTTCAAGACAAATCACCTCTGTTCCCAAAGCCATATCTTATCCAATCAATTATCTGTCTGAGACCTCTGTAGGAGACAGGTTTTGAAGCCCTCACTGTCATTTCAACAAAAAAGGACTTGAATAACAAAGCCAGATTCTAAAGAGCACCCTGCAAAATGACATAACACTAAATATTCTTCAAAAGCATGATATGCTATGATGGCAACAGGCTACAGTCAGAAAAATTGTAAAAATGCAATTAGTTAAAACTTGGGAATTATAGGATTAAGGAAAAATAAGGAGCAAAAATAGTGCTGACAGAGAATTTTATTAAATAATTATAAAAGTATTTAAGAGGACAAAAGTCTCATTGTGGAAAGAGCATTATAAAATGTATAACCTGGAGCACTCTTTTCATGGATTCAGAACTGTCTAACAAAATTAGTGAACAAGAGAAATGATACTATAAGTCTACAGGAAATTATTTCACTCTTCCAGCAAGAAAATAAATTAGACCAACATAAAGGGAAAAGTGTTCATAAATATTCTTTTGAAAAGTAGCTTCAGATCCCCTCAAAAATATGTGCTATAAAACTGACTTTCTGAAGTTTTTACATTTCTTATCCATTCTACTGATTCTAGCTTCAGGGACATGGGATTGCCATTAGTTCCAGCTATTAAAATAAGAAGCAATAAACTGCCATCTTCATTAATCAGATCTCAACCTCTGATCAGAAAATAGCAGTTATCAGAAGCCAATCATCAGTTTAATAGTTTGAGAATTTCAATTTATTTTAATATCTAGCACCAGAGAATTGTTGAAAGCAAATTTGTTGGAGGCAAATATGTTAATTAATATAAAGTTCCCACAGTCACTAATCTTTGTACAGCAGTTCAGAGTCCATATTCAAATCAAAGCCAAGTTCAAAATGGCACTCTGCCTTGTATGAGCACTGAGAGCTGATGTGAAATGAATTTATGATACACATAGACAAATACATTCTGACAAATCTTATCTGTAGCTGTTTTGTGTGTGTTAAAAAAAATCATTTAAACCTTCAAATTGGGCAACAGATGACAGTCCCAGAGGACTCAAAGCTGCTTTAAGATATTTACCCTGGGTTTGAAAAAACCCCTATCAAAAAATTCCCAAAGGGGTAGAGTGCATCGTTCTCATTCTTAATTCTCAGGGAAGTGAGGCTCAATATTGATTTTTTTCATTATACTCTTTAATGATTTCAATTCCTAAAACTGAGCTTATGCTTATAATGTCACTCAGACTTTCAGGACTCAGTGAGAAAAAATAGCATTTTCAAATGTCTTGTTTATCATCATTATACCTAAAGAATCAGGACAAATCCAATGTGTTTTTTTTTTTTTTTTCTGAAAAGAAAAAAATAACAGCCAATAACCATGTGCATAGGCTGTAGTAGGTAAAAATACAGACCTGGAACCTCAGAGTTGTAGTTAAAAATTCAATTCTGTTTGTGTATCCTTGACCAGCTTACTGAATACCCTTATACCTTAATTTCCTGATCTCTAAAATGGAAATTATAATAATACGGACTCAATTCTAGCAGGAATCAATTACCCTTTTGAGAATTGAGCAATTTATTCCTAATAGATTCCATTCATTATGATCAGGCATACTATATATAGACTTGTTCATTAAAATTATTGCTTCCAAGAAATGTGATTATGGCCTTAAAGTCAGTTCATTTAACATCACTAAGGATCGTTATCTCCCTTACATGCATTCCTTCTCTGTCTTTATAATCCCCAACTTGAATACATGTGATTACTAAATAACTAGATACTGAGATCAAGATTGGTTATACTCATCAGTGATTATTAGTGATTCAAATGGCAACCTTTTAATCATGTCTATTACATACCATCTTAACCTTCACATAAAATTAAAGAAAGAAGGTTAATTTCCTTTTTCCTAGAAACATGAAGCTGTGTGTTTGGGCAAAGTACTTCATCATTTTTTAGCCTCAGTTGTATCATCTAGAAAGGGGTGTGAAAAGTTTTCATATCCTAGGGCTGTTGTGAGAACTGAATGAGGTAATTCATGTTAAGTTCTTGCCTATAAAAAATAGTTCTTACTCTCATCTACAAATCATATTCCATTTTTAGAATTTATTTATATATGTCTAACATAAAACACCAACATTCTGAATATTGTGAAGTTAATATTAAATTAGACCCCAAGAAACAAATATCCACACATGCACATATAAAAGTCCTACAGAATATGCACTAAACATATAAATAGATAGGTAAATGAGGGGGTAGTTATCAGAGAAACCTCTAGTATTTTTTTTAAATTTATTTATTTTGAGAGAGAGAGCACAAGCTGGGGAGGATCAGACAGAAGGAAAGACAGAATACCAAGCAGGCTCCACACCATCAGCACAGAGCCCCATGCAGAGCTTGAGCTCACAAACTGTGAGATCATGACCTGAGCCAAGATCAAGAGTTGGATGCTTAACTGACTGTACCTACCCAGGCACCTCAGAAAACTCTAGTATTAGCAAATTATCTCTGTAACTGAATGTAGAATTCTAGAGAAAATTGTTATTGAAAAAATACGTGAAATTTACCTTGATGCCTACGCAGTGGTAACAAGAATATAGTGATGATGGGGCGCCTGGATGGCGCAGTCGGTTAAGCGTCCGACTTCAGCCAGGTCGCGATCTCGCGGTCCGTGAGTTCGAGCCCCGCGTCAGGCTCTGGGCTGATGGCTCGGAGCCTGGAGCCTGTTTCCGATTCTGTGTCTCCCTCTCTCTCTGCCCCTCCCCCGTTCATGCTCTGTCTCTCTCTGTCCCAAAAATAAATAAAAAAAAACGTTGAAAAAAAAAAAAAAAGAATATAGTGATGAGCTACAACTCTCACTCCTGCTCAGAAGTAACAAGGAGACCCCAGCTGCAGATATCACTACAGACCTAGTGGGAACCCAGGCTACCTAGCAATAAGTTGATGATCCCTCCCTTCTTTCCCCTAGTGAATATAATGCTATTTCAATTATTACCATCACTAATTTTTATTTATTTATATTAAAAAAAATTTTAATGTTCATTTATTTTTGAGAGAGACAAAGCATGAGTGGAGGAGGGGCAGAGAGATGGAGACACAGAATCTGGACCAGGTTCCAGGCTCTGAGCTGTCAGCACAGAGCCCGATGTGGGGCTCTAACCCATGAGCCGCAAGATCATGACCTGAGTCAACGTCGGACACCTAACCAATTGAGCACCCAGGTGCCCCACTAATTTTTTTTTATTAACTATTTGAATACAGTGTGACAATATTTTCCACTTCTACCAGGACTTTTCTGGATGATTCTGCCTATCATCCTGGAATAATTATATCATGAATAAATTCTATTTAATGCTCTCAAAATTATTTTGGCTGGATAATTTATAATTTATAATTACTACTTTGGCTCTATCAAAATAGCCATGACTTTCCATAGGTGAGAAAAACAGTCTCAAGATTTAGCCATTTTATAACTCATAAGGCTGAAATTTATTGCCTGTTTGTTCTTTTCTGGCTGAGACAAGCTCTACAGAACTGTGTATATACCCAGCAGCTGTGCCTTATTGGTGCCCCAAGCCTCCCCCAGTTGTAGCTGTCTGACTGGAGCCCTCTTTATCTTTTTAATATATTTCTATGGTATATTCACTTTATGCCTTTAATATCATTACAAGGGAAACATCGATTAGCAAAATGAAATTATCATCATCTACATATTTGTCCTATAACCATCATATTTGCATGGCAAATTGGGTCGGGGCCTTGTGTTTAACTTAACTCTATTGTGACAGTGGAATTGGCCATGTCTTTTACTTTTTAACTAGGATTATTTTCTTCACCCACATAACTTCATTTTTTTTGTCATTTAAATGACAGTTTAAACTTTAAAAATAAATCATTAACATATTTTCATTGAGAGGTGAGCATATCTGATATCACATCTGAGGTAGATCAAGTTATTTCAGTAGGAAAGGGTAGTGTTAGGGAGGTACTGAAGCTGGAAATGTTCAGTTCTTTTTTTTTTTTTTATTTAAAAAAATTTTTTCTTAATGTGTATTTATTTTTGAGAGAGAGAGACAAAGTATGAGCAGGGGAGGGGCAGAGAGAGATGGAGACAGAATCCAAAGCATGCTCCAGGCTCTGAGCTGTCAGCACAAAGCCTGATGCAGGGCTGAAACTCAGGAACCGTGAGATCATGACCTGAGCCAGAGTCTGACACTTAACCAACAGAGCCACCCAGGTGCCCCATGGAAATGTTCAGTTCTAATTTTCTAAATAAAGCTTGGAATGTCTATAACACAGCTCTATAAGAAATCTAATAAGCAAGAGTTTGGTCATAGGAAACTAACTAGAGGTTAATATCATTAAACAAACTCACAGATTTCAAAGTCCAACATGTGATAACACCAAAATCTAAGACCATGTAGAAGACTTTTTACATATGAGGATTAGGAGAAAGACAGAGTCTCAGGAAAGGGATACTGGCAGAATCAATGTGTGGTCAAGTCTCTTAAAAAACAATAGAGTTTGGGATCAATTACTGGGCCAATTTGGTTAGCTAATTGAGAACATATTAAGGGACTGAGCTTGATAATAAGATTTAAAAAATCTTCACATTTGTAAGCAATCAATCTTCCTAAAGTATAATTTTTATCATACAAATATCTCTTTTATGGGCGCCTAGGTGGCTCAATCCATTAAGCGTCCAACTTTGGCTCAGGTCATGATCTCCTGGTTCCTGAGTTCAAGCTCCATGTAAACTCTGTGCTGACAGCTCAGAGCCTGGAGTCTGCTTTGGATTCTGGATTCTGTGTCTCCCTGTCTCTGCCCCTCTGCCGCTGGCTCTCTCTCTCTCTCTCTCTCTCTCTGTCTCTCAAAAATAAATAAACATTTAAAAAATTTTAATAAAATAACAAATATCTCTTTTTAAAGTCATATATACACAATTAAATAAACTTTAAAGGCCTTTTAGTTCCAAATTCATTAACTTAAAAACACATTGCTTGGCGTTCAGACAAAATATATTCACTATCTTCATTTTGCCCTAATCTCTTTGTTTAATCAGGGGAGTCTTAGTATTCTACCACAAACTGCCAGATTCAATAATCATGAAATCTATTACCTAGAATGTGTTTTTCCTGCTTAACCAGCCACCATTCAAAAATTACCTCTAGTTCCTTTCCGTGAGTATTTTCCATCCATGATTTTTTTTAATGTTGTAATCTATAATGATTCCAACCTTAAATTCCTACAAGACATATAATGTATATCACATTATTATGATTTTTAACTTAAAAAATTTTTAGACATCATGCTTTTTAGTTTTTCCCCCTATGAATGTATAAGTTTCTAACAACACACTATTCGTATCTTGTATTTCATTATCGTGTTTAGCAATAGCATGTAGCAAAGTCCTGAGAATAAACTTTATGTTGCTAAAAAAATGACTTTGGTTTCCATAAATAATTTGTAGATCAGTGCATAGTATTGGGCTTTGAGGTTCAAAAATCTCACTCTAATTAACTTCTAATACATAGATATTTATTATGGATCTATAAAGCAGACTCTGAAAAGCTCTTCTTTTAGGGCCAAAAGTGGTATTATTGACTCATGATGTTTTTATCTTATTCTCATAGTTTAAAAAGTATTTTTCAAAATATATCTAATTCACTAATCTTGCCTTCTCTCAACTAATATGGTTGCCCTCTCTATACCCTGATAAAAATCTAAAGAAAACCATGAGTCATTTATATCTCTTTTAAGCAGAATTAATCATATCATGGCAATAATTGCCTTAGTTTAATAAGTAAACAGACTTGTACCAACCATCTCACAGTTCTTATAAGCTGGGATTTCTAGACTGGTGTTTCCTCTAGAACATGATATCAACTAGTGATATGTCCTATATAATGCACTGCTGTGAAAGTTACTTGATTGGGTAACAGGGAAAGACTTCTAGCTCAGTTTTACTCTTGAGATTAATAGGATTTTTCCTTAATGTATTAAAAGTGACAGAAAAAGATAAAAAATTTCCATCCCTTACTCTTCTCTCAACTAGCTTTATCTGACATGAACTACCTTACTCCTTTATCACCCCCACAAGCATATGCTACCTAACTTCTAGCCAGGCCCCTCACATTCACACCATTAATTTCCTTCTTCCTCTTCCTATACACTTGTTATAGATATACAGATACATACAAAAGTACATAATACACATTTCCAAAATATTACATATATACACCATTAATTGCATCATGAAGAATAGGATTTAGGATAAATTATTTCAAATTTAGTCCCTTTTTGAGACAATGCAAAATTGAAAGATTCAAAAGAAAGGTATTGTTAGTTTATTCCCATCAGTGACATAACTTCCTGAAATAATTTACTTTGAATCCAAAAGACATAATAAGGATCGCATATATGCTGAATTGTTTTTTTTTTTTAATTTGAGACGTAAATGTTTTTTTTTAATTTTTTTAATGTTTTTATTTATTTTTGACAGAGAGAGAGAGACAGAGCATGAGTGGGGGAGGGGCAAAGAGAGAAGGAGACACAGAATCCGAAGCAGGCTCCAGGCTCTGAGCTGTCAGCCCAGAGCCCAATGCGGGGCTTGAACTCATGGACCACGAGATCATGACCTGAGCTGAAGTAAGAGGTTCAACCGACTAAGCTACCCAGGCGCCTGAGACATAAATCTTAATCTAAAGATTTATAAAATCTTTATAAATCTAAGCATTCTCTAAATGCTTAGTGTTATTTGTCTCAACCAAATAAAGTCTGATAAAATTCCTATTTTCACTATCCACCTATCCCCACTCACCACACCACAAAAACACTCACCTGTTTATCTTTGTAGAATAATGTAACTTTAACCTAATTTCAGGATTTCTACAAATAAACCAGAATTAATTTTATTAGCCAGTATCAAAAAATATTCTATATCATCCAGCAATCCCACTTCTGTGTACATATCCAAAGGAAATGAAAAACAGGACATTGAAGATATATGTGTACTCTCATGTTCATTGCATCATTATTCATAATAGCCAATTCATGGAAACAACCTGAGAGAATCCATCAAGGATGAATGGATAAAGACATATACAATGTATATAAGATATATTATCTATATATGTTATATACTATATATACTATAATACATACATGATTGTATATATAATTTAGCCATCAGAAAGAAGGAAATCGAACCATTTTTGACAACATGGATGAAACTTGAGGGCATTATAGTAAGTGAAGTAAGTCAGGTAAAGAAAGATACATATTGTAAGATATCACTTATATCTTTACATAGAATCTTGAAAAACCAAACTCAAAGAAACAGAGACTAGAATGATGGTTTCCAGGGGCTGGGCTTGAGGGAAATGGGAGATGTTGGTCAAAGGATATAAACTTCCAGTTATAAATTGATTAAGTTAAGGAGATCTAATGTACAGTATGGCCATTATAGTTAATAATACACACTTGAAGTTGATAAGAGTAGATTTTATATGTTCTCATCACAAAAAAAGAAATGATAATCATGTCACAAGATGGAGGTGTTAGTTAAAGCTATGGTGGTAATTATTTTATAATTTATAGGTAGATCAACAATGCTACACTTTGAACTTACACAATATTGGGGCATTGGGGTGGCTCACTTGGTTAAGCATTCAACTCTTGATTTCAGCCCAGGTCATGATCTCACAAAACATGAAATTGAACCCCTTGTCAAGACTGCCCCCCCCTTGGACTCTATGCTTCAGTTCAGACTCTCTCTCTCTCTCTCTGCCCCTCCCATACATGCTCTCTCAAAATAAAAAACAAAAAAAAAAAAAAAAGAAAAAAAAAACTTATACAATGCTATATGTCAATGATCTCTCAAAGAAGCTGGGGGAAAACATACTTCTAAGATAATCATTTTATACTATGATCCTAAAGAACCAAATGTTTTATCAATTATGCAATTCAAATATTTTCACCTTTTATTATGTAAGAGATTTAAAACTTTGGACATGTTCTGCATTGATAGCCCATTTTGGTTTAATGAATGGTATTTGTCCCCTCCATTCAGAATGGTATATACAAAAATGGTATGAATCACAACCAATGGCAACTTAGATTGGATAAAATTCCATTACCAAACTAAGGAAGAAATGTCATTAATGTATTTAACACATAGGCTTTATTTAGTAAACATTTCATAAGTAATTGTTGGGTGTATTTTGGCAAAAGGAGAAATAGTTATAAGTAGTAATGACTTGGAAATGTTTTTGGTATCAACTGTTGATAAAAATAAAAAAGAAAAGGAAAACAAAATATTTTTTCTAAAGATCAGTAAATCAAGAAAATAAGATGTAATGCAGTACCTAAAAATCTCAGGGATACTTGTACATGAGATGTATTATATAGAATAGATGAAAGCCATTAGCTTCATTACCTCTTCCATGAATATACAGATTATGTTATGTTCCAGAGCCATTAATCTATCACCTCTAATGGGCATTAAATCCCAGTTTGGTGAACAAACACCTACGTTACAATCATCAAAAATTAATACACCATGGGCTGTTTATCCTCTGAATGACATGTCATAAGTGGAAAAAGATTTTGACATATTTTTCATTTACAGAGACTGTTCTCTTAAAATTTCTCTCATGAATCAGAATTGTAGCCCATTTAGCCCACAAGCTTCAGGTAAGTGGCAGTACATAATATCCCTCTTTGTCACTTTTGTAGCTATAATTTCCATCCATGTAAGTTTATAATAAATGAACTAGACTTGCTAACTAGATAGGTGATCAGATTGGGGATTTTTGTCTCCAAGGTCTTCTATCCCATGAAAAATTTTCAGTGAAGAGCACTGAGGTGAAAACTCACTGAAGTGTGTTTGCAAATAAACTTGTGTTATGCCATTAAAAACAGGAATTTTAGTGGTGTCAAGTCATGACTAGGTGCCCGATTTAGTTATGTCAGAGAGGGTCAGCAAATGGACCATCAATTTACAGTACGTTACATTGTTTAAAATAAGTGATGAGATAAAACTTATTCTCCTGTAATTTGCAAACACTTATAGTATTTAGTATGTGCAAAATGCTTTTTCAAGCATTTGACAATTATCCAATCTGTAAGTAATTATGTGAGGTGGGTAACACTAAGAAGAGAAAATGACAAACAAGATAAACTTGCCCAAAGTATCACAGATAAGGAGGAAAGGTGTCAGTTTTCACAGATAATCTGACCCTGAGTTCTTATTCTTACCAACTGTGCTATATTATCTCCATAGACATTATAATGCATTCTTTTAGAGTTTCTTTGGTTATGTTCAAAAGTATGAAGATATCCATTAATTCTTAGCTGGGCTTAAGTATACCTAAATCATCCAGTGTACGATACCAATGCCAGTTGATTATGGAACTTTTTTTTTAATATTGTTCTAAAAGTATATGCTTTTAGAGTATCCTGCTAGTTCATAGTTTTCCCATCCTCTGATAGCTGATTTCAAGTGTTAACAGTGAAAACTAGTACAACATATTAATTGGATATTCTCAGGCAGTAAGCCTTCAAGTACCTGCTGCAATCCATCCAGCCAGTAAGAACTCTCACCCCTTCCTATTTTGAGTGAGTTATTTTAATATGTTGTTGATGTTGTTGTTGTTATTGCTGTTCTTTTGGTAATACATGGTGTTTTGCCTCAACCCCTTCCCTTGCCATCCATGAGATGCTATTGAGAAAATTTATAACTTACATTGGCTGACGTATTGTGACAAAATGATATTAGAGACCTGGTGCTAAAAATTCAGATTTTAGTAGCACAAGAAACTTCAGGATATGGTTAAGGAAAAAAAGAGCAGCAAGTGGTTGGAGTTTTGGGGAAGCACAATGACATAAAAGTTGATTGTAAATACTGAATGCTACTTGTGAGAAATAGCCAATAGTTGTACAAATGGAAGGTAGAAGGAAATATGGCTGGGGAAATAGTATCTCTTTGGGGGCATTTGAAAAAAAATAGAAGAGTAGTTTCCATAATGGATAAAATCTCTCATTCCTATGATGCTATTTCCCCCCTTACTAATATCATATGCCTATATGGAAGAATATGAAGCAAGCTAGTGGATCAAGTTAGGGTCAACTTTGAGATTAAGCTGCTATTACAGGTATGGGGAGAAATGGAAATGTATGTGTATTTGGAAGAGAAGGGCAAGGGAAATAATGTACCAGTGAAATGAAAAGGAATATGAAAATGAAATTGTGCCCCTTTATGGAAAACTGTGATGACAGAAACAAATACTAATTCTTTACTTAAAATTCATGACGTGATTTTAGATACTAGTATTTATAAACAGTGTGTACAGCTCTGTGAGCATTTTTATAATATTTTATAGTTGCAAATTTCCTCTGCTATAATTCACTGTAGTGATAATGATTATATCCCTTATCCTTTTGCACAGTTACCTATTTATCCATTTTATAATTTAGAAAATGATCTATCCTTCCACTTACAATGTCTAAAATATTGCCTCTACTATCTAAACAATATCTAAACAATGCCTCTATTATTTATACCATAATAATATAATTCGTGATACTCTATTAAACTGTAACATTTCAGGATTAAATGAGAACACTGTGATTATATACTTTCTTTTTTTTTTTAACGTTTATTTATTTTTGAGACAGAGAGAGATAGAGCATGAACGGGGGCGGGTCAGAGAGAGAGGGAGACACAGAATCTGAAACAGGCTCCAGGTTCTGAGCTGTCAGCACAGAGCCCGACGCAGGGCTCTAACCCAAGAACTGGGAGATCGTGACCTGAGCTGAAGTCGGACGCTTAGCCGACTGAGCCACCCAGGCGCCCCTATATACTCCTTTCTTATGTGCCAGAAAGGAAGTGGATAAGATCACTAAGGATAGAAAGAAGAAATGGGAAGGGAGAAGATTGAATTTTTGTCTCTATCTTAAAAATAACTTTCACAAGTTATTGTGATTCTCCATTCTTGGTACTGATCCGTTTTCCTTCCCTGTATTCTGGCTTTTATATGATTTATAGCTTATGATAACACCCATATTTCTCAACGGAGTTTCAACTATATTACACACCATTATAAACACATAATTCTATTATTATCAATGATAGTAATGCATTGGAGCAGAAATATGGTACCACATTCCAGACAGACATATTTGATGTTTGGTGTTTGATACTGTTTTAATGTTACTCTATCACCATTATCTGGTATTATGTATCATACTTGAAAAAATACTGTCAAGCAGCTAAGAAAATATGATATATTTTTGAATGATGACAAAGTTCATCACTTATTGGTATACTTGGAAGGAAAAAATTTATTTCTCACTGGAAAAAATACCTATTTTTGTGAAATTATTTGGGGACACATGCATATGAATTTTTAATTAAGCTAACATAAAACAAAATATGTTTGATGAAGAAAATGAACATATTTAAGAGTACCTAAACTCATAATCCAAATTTCCAAAAAAAATGCAAGATGTCTTTTTAAAATATTAATTCCTTTTTAAAATCTTAATGAAAAAAATTAAATCCACTATATCTCTAATATAATTAAAATAAGGTTTGTATTCTGACTTCAACATCAAGTTTCTATATGGCAAAACCAAACTGTTTAACTTAGCATGTTTAAAGCAATTCATACATTTTTGTATTAATATTGCTAATATAAACAAAATTATGACAGCTCATATAAATAATTTACGTTATTTATGTGGTTTTCAATCACTAAAAATAATTTGTCATTAGAAAACTCTACACAGGAAAAGGATGTTAATGCTAATTGTCAGAGTCTCTTAAGAGTAATTATCAGTTTGAGTTATAAAGGTGAATATTTTAAACATTAATAGCAGGTCTTTAATATTTATAAGTAATATTTTATGCCTTTCAAGGAGATGTACATACATAAGGGAATATATTAGGCATACTAAAGCATCTGGGGATGTGCAACCATATATTTCAAAGGTATATGCATACGCAAAGAAATACATTAAATATACGTGAGTATCTGGAGATAAGAGAAGGAGGGACATAAGCATGGAGTCTTACATGCATTATTATACCATTAATAGAGATCATGAGCTTATTTTTTTGAACTTGAGAAAATATATACAGAGCGATAAGTGTGAGTTACATTTTTCACAGAGCTAAAAATTTGGACCTGCTCTTACTATTTCAAATATATAATATTTTAGAGTGATTTGATGTTGTTAAATAGAAATGATTAATACACTTTTTCAAAATAAATAGTTGCTTTGTGCTGGTTTTAAGTTATTTAAGACAAAATTATGATGATTATTTTTGATCCCAGCTATTCTGGATAATTTGGAATTGGAATTTTTTCCTGCAATAAGGAAATGAAAATTTTGAAAAATTTTATATATATGAAGTGTTTTCACACCGAGATGTGATCTTTGAGGACAAGGACGCATAGGACAATCACTTATAATTACCACAGCCTTTAGCTTGAGAAAATATCCAAAACTCTATTTAGAGTCGAAACAGAGAGTGCTATTCTCAGTAGAGGAAAAGAGATTGAATGTTAGAACGGCATAGAAGACTGAAATTTGAAGAATAGAGAAATGGAGGAGAAATGATTGCCAGGAAGTACTAGCAATGTGGATAACTGAAGAATCTTATGCAGCACATGATCAGGGTAAACTGCTCTAAGTCCTAACAAAGAATAGCTATTGGGGGATCTGGATCTGAATGGTGAACAAATACTTCAAATCCCTGAGTGCAAAGATGTTGAAATATTGATTGATCCAGAGTAGAGAGATCTTGGCGAATACCCTGGACATTCAGTTTGCATACAAGTTGAGACTGCAGAAAGTCTATGTCTTATAAATAACGACATCTACTCAGACTGAATTAAAGCTTTCACAGAAGCAAGGTAATCTGCCAGTAATTTAACTGTCTGTTTGAACAAAACTCAAGAATCTTTAAAGAAAGATAAAATAACTCATAGTCTCTAAATAGTATCATACAGTTAAAAAAATAATATTAGGGGCACCTGGGTGGCTCAGCCAGTTAAGCTTCCAACTTTGGCTCAAGTCATGATGTAGTGGTTTGTGGCTTCAAGACCCATGTCAGTCTCTGTGCTGACACCTCAGAGCCTGGAGCCTGCTTCAGATTCTGTGTGTCTTTCTCTCTGCCTGTACCCCACTTGTGCTCTGTCTCTCTCAGAAATAAAATAAACATTAAAACATTAAAAAAATACCATTAGACATGTAAAGAACCAACAAAATGTACAATACAAGCAATAGAACAAAAAATCAAATGAAGCAGAACAGATGACCCAAATATTGGAATTTGGAACAAGATATTTAAATTAACTATTATAAATATGGTAAAGAATTAAAGGGTATGAAATGCATGCATATAAATATTTGCTGAGAATGAGAGACTTGAAAAGTTAACTTAAAAGGCATACACACATACTCAACTAAAACTTGTCCAAATCTAGACAAAAAAACAAAACCCCAAAGATCCTAGAATGTTGGTGAAATCCAAGTAGGATATGTGCAAAGAAAATGAAATGTAGCTCATCACAAACAAATTTTAGAAAATCAGGCATAGAAATACTCATCATGTTAAGGAGACCAACAGAAATACTTACAGCACTTCTAATTAGAAACAGTAAGATCTGGAAAGCAAGGGAATTTTGTCTTTACAATACTAAAAGGAAAACAAATACTTCTGTGTAAGTATTATATAACATGTAAGTATTATTATTGAATAAGAATTACACATATATAACTATTTTAAGTTACTCACTTTGTACACATAGTAGTAAAATATCAATTCAAATAGACTATGGTAAATTAAGGATGTATATCTTAATCCCTATATCAACCACTAAAATAAAAATAGATGTACATCTCAAAAATCCAGTAAAGAAAATACAATCAAATTCTAAAATATCCTCGAATAATCCAATTGAAGGCAGAAAAGGAAAAACAGCAGCAAAAAAAGTGAATGAATCAGGCAAACAGAAACAAATATCATGATAACATAACTGAACCCAGCCCTATTAGTTATTTCATTAAGTGTAATGAACTAAATACTGTCAATTTAACAGAACTTTTTTCAGAATAGATAAAATTATATTTCTTAGTTATATGCTAATTGCAAGCTTTGCTTTGAAAACAAAGACACTGTTTTTAAAAAAAAGAAAATATTTCACGCAAACAGTAATCAGGAGAAAGTCATTTTGCTTTCACAATGGGTTAGGAAATACATTTTTTTAATTTTCTTTTTCTTTTTATTTTTTTTTCAACGTTTTTATTTATTTTTGGGACAGAGAGAGACAGAGCATGAACGGGGGAGGGGCAGAGAGAGAGGGAGACACAGAATCGGAAACAGGCTCCAGGCTCTGAGCAATCAGCCCAGAGCCCGACGCGGGGCTCGAACTCACAGACCACGAGATCGTGACCTGGCTGAAGTCGGACGCTTAACCGACTGCGCCACCCAGGCGCCCCTAATTTTCTTTTTAAAGTTTATTTATTTGCTTAGAGAGAGAGAGAGAGAGCAAGCTGAGGAGGGGAAGAGAGAGAGAGAGAGAGACAGAGAGAGAGAATCCCAAGCAGGCTCCACACTGCAAGCAAGGAGCCTGCTGTGGGGCTCGAACTCACGAACTGTGAGATCATGATTTGAACCCAAATCTATAGCTGGATGTTTAATGGACTGAGGCACCCAGGCGGCCTGGGAATATTTTGAACAAAACAATAATGAAGATAAAATTGCAGAATTTGGTAAAGTTTTAAAAAGTTATGAAGTCAATTTATGCTTTCCACTAAAAAGGCTAAATAAGTAGTGAAAAATTGAAGACAATAATAGCCAAGAAAAAAATGATTAAAAAAGAAAAGAAAAGAAAAGAAAAAAAACTTTTGAAAAAGTGAAGTCAAGTAATACTTCTTTGAAAGATCAGTAAAACTGATAAACCTATAGAAAGATACATTAAACAACCCCATGCCAATAAATTTGAAAACTTCAAACATATGGACAAATTCACTGATCTCAAAAATTGCAACTACTAGCACAGGACAAAAGAGTAAATGTGAATAATCTTGTATCAAAGCAGTCAAATTCATAATTTAAAATTTCTCATAGCAAACTCGCAGGTAGATAAGTAGTCACTGGTGAATTCCACAATATACTTAAACAAGAAATAACATCAATTTTCAGTATTTTTTTCAGATAATAAAAGAAACGGGAACATATTCGAACCTGTAAACAAAAACTAATAAGGGCATCAATAAACTTATAAGAACAAATAGACACTGCTCTTAGCCACTAGGCTGGGAAGGAATGGGGCATTATGGCATTAGATTACAGAGCACCAACTCTCATAAAAAAATAGATGAAATGATTCTCATAAAATATTAACAAATTGTATTAGTATTATGTAAAAAATATAAGATATCATGACTATGTGGAATTTATCCCAGGAAAGCAAGGATGATATAACATTCAGAAATCAAAACATGGAATTCACCTTATTAACAGAGTCAAAATATATTTATTTGATTATTTAAATATGTGGAGCAAAACATATGATGGCATTCAATAATCATTTACGATGAAATTCTCAGCAAAGTACGAATAGAAGGAACCTTGAATCCAAAGAGTGGTATTCATGAAAAACAGATACTATTAAACTTGAGAACGAAATACTGAGTATTTCCCCTAAAATTAGGGGAAGTGGCCAGGATACCCACTCTTATCACCACCAGTCATTATTGTACTGATGATCCTAGCAGTAAAATGATACAAAGAAAATAAGAAATATGAATCTTCAAAACAAAGAGGTAAGTGATCTATATTCACAGATATCATGATGCTTTATGTGGAAAATCCAAAGGAATATAAAAACAAAACCATATAATTAGCACACAAATCTACCAAAGTCATAGAAAATAAGGTTAATTCATAGAAATCAATTGTATTTGTACATATCAGGAACATACATATTGGAAAATGAAATTAAGGATAAATACAGTTTGCAATAATGTTGGCAAGCACCAAATACCTAAGAATTAATTTAATGAAATGGGAAAAGCTTCTATATTGAATATTACAAAACATTCCAAATAAACTAAACCCCCAAAATGGAAAAATACTACATTCATTTTTGCAAACATCTCATTTATTAAGATGTTCCCTGCAAATTAATCTATAGATTTGATGCAGTCCCGTTCAAAATCCCAGGATTTTTCCTTTGTACAGATTGGCAAACTGATTATAAAAGTCATATGAAGTACTAAAAACATAGAATTCTCAAAAAGTGCATATTTGTAACAATAGCAACACCTAACATTAGGATATTATAAAGGAACTACAATTGATATGTGATATTGGCATAAGAACAAATAGAATCATATATTTGGTTTTTGGATTATCAATTGTGATGAAGCATTGGATAGGAGAAATAAAAGTACTAGAGGATCTTGATGTTTGTATGGAAATAAATGAACCTTGACACCAACCTTTAAATGAAGAAAACGATTCATTTAAGATGTTTCATAGAACAAAATGCAAAGCTAAAACTATGGAGTTTGAGGGTGTAGAGAACAAAATGGGGTCTCTCATGTCAAGTAGGAACCTGTTTCAAGCAATGACGCAAGTAGTTAAAGGTACTGCAGCCATGAGATATCACAGGACCAGCATCAGCTGACAACCCAGAACTAATAACAAGCAGAAGCAGAGGAGTTATGTGTGGCCAAAGACTGATTAAATATCTTCAAAAAGGAGAAGATTTTTGCAGCAAATGGTCAGACTCTTCAGACATGACCTCTCTATGTCTGACCATTTAAAAAAGGCAACTTCCATCAAAGACTCTGCCCGAGTGATTTCCAAACAGAACTGATATCCTTCACTGCTTAGACATCATAAGTAGTAAGTGCCAAGAGCTGACCCAAACCAGACCAAAGCCTTATCTCAACTGCAGGCCAACAGACTGACTTTGCGTTTAGTTCATTAACTTTGTACACCATTCTCTTAATCTTGTTTGTTGTGCTGTTTGTCTTCTGTCCTGGTCTGTGTTCTGTGTAAGAAACCAAGTTTAATTACATAGTGAAATATCACTCAGTTTGGAATCCTAAACCTGCTTTATAGTTGTGATTAACTTTGCTTTATGATTGAATAAAGCTGGCATTGTGGAAAGACACAACTCCTGTGTGTGCCTTTATAGCGTGTTCATGACAGAGGGAAAAAAAAAGAATATCTGCTTTGCCTTAGGGTAGGGAAATTTTTCTTAGGATATAAAAAGCACTAAACAGGAAAAAATGATTATTTATACTTCATATAAATTAAAACTTCCGGTTTATGAAAAGTTACCTTTAAGGACACTGGGTGCCTAACTTGCTTACACCAACCTCCACACCCCTGTGCTCTGACTGCCCCTCTCAGCCAAGTTTGCCATATTCCAAGCAAGGCAAACCCCTCCCCCAGAAGACCAAAACAAATACAAAAAGTTGTTGTCTTTTCACCAAAAATTCTAAGTCCATAAATCCCTTCTTATCATTGGGGAGCACCTCAGGATATAAGCAAACTTAAAGACGTAGAACACAACACTATACACATGAAGAGTACATATGCAGGGTAAAAGGCAACAGGCATTTTACAAAGCCTGCGTTGAATCTGCCAGAATTACACAACTCTTTTAGGAAGAGAAAAATTAAAGTTATAGACCAACGTCATGAAAACTATATATGAATGAGATCATTTTGCACTAGGCAAGACAAAGAATCAGTATTTCTAATATACAAAAAGTTCTAATAAGTCAATAAGAAAAGACCAACCTCACTGAGGGAAAAAAAATGGCAAAGCAGAAACTATAAACAAGAAAATGTAAGTATAGGTAACACAGAGGGAGCAGGAAAATGGCGGCAGAGTAGGCAGACCCTAGTCTCACCCTGGCCCACAAACACAACTAGATAACTATCAAGTCATCCTAAACACCCCAGAAATCAACCTGAAGACTGAATTGAGAGGGGCTGAATTTTGTGAGTTCTTGCAACCAGCGGGGCTTAAAGCCTAGAGTCTTAAAGGTCAGTAGGCTTGGCTGGGATAGAGCCCTGAGAACACTGTGCTGTTCCTGAAAAGGCAGGCAGGCAAACAACCCAGAAACAGAGAGCATGGCAATAGTGATCTGAAGAGCACTTGGGGCACACAGTGGGGAGATTATTACCTCTTCTCAGAGCATGTCCCTGGAGGAAGCATTCATGGAAAAACCTCCCCAGGAACAAAGGAGCTGGCCTGCACCATTTCCTTTCCCTGCCCCTCAACATAAATACAGAGTTGCCTGCAGGAAGCAGTGCAACACCAACACTAGCTGCCTGATTGCTTATACCAAGCCCCACCCCCACCCCATGCTCCAGTTCACTCTCTTTCTCAGTCATAGTCCCAGTGTGGTGGATCCCTCCCCCAGAAGTCCAGCACAAACCTCTGCCTAAACCATGTCTCCCAACCAGAGAGTTCTACAGGTGGAGTTCCCTAGTTCTGTTGGAGTTGGTGTCAGGTCTCATTTCACAAGCAGACCAGAGGACACCAATTTAAAACTTACCACATGCAGGCCGTGGAACACACATTACCCATAGCAGGCAGGGAAAGCCTCTGCAGACGACTGGCCTGGATGATAGAACAGCCAATACACAGCAGCAGAACACAAGCAGCATACATGGGAGAAACTCCCTGAATACCAGTCTGTGGACATGACATGACCTCTTCTTCATAAAGCCATCACTCTGAAGAGCAGGAGGTATAAATGACCTTTCAACACAGAGAAGGCATAGACTTAAACAAATGCCAAGATGTAGGAATTTAACCCAAATGAGGGTACAAGATAAGGCCAGGACCAGAGATCTAAGTGAAGCAGATATAAGTAACATGCCTGATGGTGAATTTAAAGCAACAATCATAAGAATCCTCACTGGTCTTGAAAAAAGAATAGCAAACATCAGTGAGACCCTTACCATATAGATAAAAAAAAGTGTAAAAAGAATCAATCACAGATAAAGAATACAATAAACAAGATTTGAAATAGGCTTGATGAATGAACATCATACTGGAAGAAATAGAGGAATGAAATAGTGACATAAAAGACAAAATAATGGAAAATAAGCTGAACAAAAGTAAGAAAGATTTATGAAAAAATGAGAAGAGACTTAGAGAACTGAGTGCATCAATCTAACATGATTAACATTCATATTATAGGAGTCCTAGAAAAAGAGAAAAGGGAGTAGAAAATTTATTTGAGGAAATAATAACTGAAAAGTTTCCTAATTTGGGGAAGGAAACAGACACCCAGATGCAGGAGTCACAGAGAACTCCCATCAAAATCACAAAAACAAGCTAATAAAATGACATAGTGTAATTGCATTTGCAAAATATAGTGATAAAGAAAAAAAAAATCTTAAAAGCAGCAAGACAAAAGAAATCCTTAATTTACCTCTGGAGATCCAAAAGGCTAACTGGAAATTTCTCAACAGAAACTTGACAAGCCAGAGAGAATGGCATGATCAATTCAACATACTGAATGGGAAAAATTTGCATCCAAGAATACTCTATCCAGCAAGGCTATCTTTAAGAATACAAGGAGAGAGAAAGAGTTTCCCAGAGAGACAAAAACTAAAGCATTTTGCGATCACTAAACCAACTGCAAGAAATATTAAGTGGACTCTTTGAGTGGAAAACAGACCAGAAGTTACAAAGGCAAGAAAGGATCAGAGAAAATCTCCAGAAACAATGGCAAAATAAGTAATAAATGGCAGTAAATACTTATCTTTCAATAATTACTTTGAATGTAAATAGACTAAATGCTCCAATCAAAAGACATAGGGTGTCAGAATGGATAAAAAAAACAAGACCTATCTACATGCTGCTGACTAGAGA
Source organism: Herpailurus yagouaroundi (assembly GCF_014898765.1). NCBI lineage: Eukaryota > Metazoa > Chordata > Mammalia > Carnivora > Felidae > Herpailurus > Herpailurus yagouaroundi. The sequence continues at coordinate 91,546,697 of NW_024412377.1, forward strand.
CACATTTTTAGACCTAAAGACGCCTGCAGATTGATACTGACTAGATGAAGAAACATTTATCATGCAAATGAACATCAAAGATGTGAGATTAGCAATACTTATGTTGGACAAACTAGACTTTAAAACAGTGTAACAAGAAATAAGGAAGAGCATTATTTCATAAGAAAGGGGACAACACAACAAGATCTGATGATAAATATCTCTTCTCCCAACATGGAAGCACCCAAATATATAAAATAATTTATAATAAACAGAAAGGAGCTCACTGATAATAATACAATAATAGTAGGGGGACTTTAACACTCCACTATAGCAATGGACAGATGATCTAAACAGAAAACAAAGAAGGAAGGAAGCAATGGGACTTAACAGATATATTCAGAATTTTCCATCCTAAAGCAGCAGAATACACATTCTTTTCAAATGCCATGGGACATTGTCCAGAATAGATCACATATTAGGTCACAAATCAGGCCTCACCATATACAAAAATATTGGGATTACACCATGCATCTTTTCTGACCACCTCATGGAACTAGAAGTCAACCACATACAAAGTTTTGGAAAGATGACAAATATATGGAGGTTAAACAACATGCTACTAAACAATACATGGGTGATCCAGGAAATTAAAGAAGAAATTTTAAAAATACAAAGAAAGAAATGAAAATGAAAGCACAAGAATCCAAAACTTTTGGGAAGCAACAAAAACAACCCTCAAGACTCTTAAACAGGAATTTTTCAAAATTAGCTATTGGAATGACACATATAGAAAATAATCTAAATGTCAGATCAAATATCATATCAAACATGAAAATACATAAATATAAAGAAGTGATTTAAGTTTGTATTAATGAATACATTGAGTTTAGAGTCCCAGAAGGCAGCAAACTATGAAAATAACAAAAACAAAACAAAACAAAAAACATAGATGCTGATGTTAAATGATCTGAGTTTAAACAAAGACCAAATCATTTAAATTCTTTAATGTAATTTATCTTTTATATAAAATATGAATAATTATAAAACTTACCTCAAGGTTTCCATAAAAATGATTTAATAATTATCACTAATTTGGGGGCCTGGGTGGCTCAATCGGTTAATAATCCGACTTTGGCTCAGGTCGTGATCTCGCGGTTTGTGTGTTTGAGCCCCATGTCAGGCTCTGTGCTGACAGCTGAGAGCCTGGAGCCTGCTTTGACTTTTGTGTGCCCCTCTCTCTCCGCCCCACCCCTGCTTGCACTCTGTCTCTCTCTGTTTTTCAAAATTGAATAAACATTAAATTTTTTTAAAAAAATTATCATTAATCTTGACACAGGCTAATGACAATTCAACATGTTTTTTTATTATTTTATTTGGACAAATTGATAGGAACCTACTGATATTATCAGCAAATATTTTGGACTGAGCATTATACTAGGATATTCTTAAGGTAAATTGATTTTAAACTGCTGTTAGATGGCTCATTTCCCCAAATGATGATGACATTTAGCTTTATAATTTGTTTATGGAGCATGTATTTTGAAAGAAAATATATGCAAAATGTTTCCCTTTTTATCAGAATATTTGCATTTTTGTAAATATAAAGAGATACATGCTTTCAAAATGAACTTATGAAAGGTATTGTATTCTTGTTGACATCTAACAGAAATAATCAGAAAAGAAACTTTCATAAAGAGGGACTTTTGTCAACTATTAAAACTTGCCTTTTAGTTCATATTATACTTGTAAATATTTACAAAAATCTTCTACATGATAAATAACATGCCTTTAAAATGTTGTATTTAATAATGCATTTGTTTGGGACTTCTGCTTCTCGCCAAATGGAGAAAGAGGGATTGGATTTATCCTTCTGCTTAAAACAACTAACTGGATAAAATATATGAAACAATGCTTTTCAGACATTGGATCAGAGACAATGTAGGGGAAATCATACGGGTGAGCACTACCATTGCCCTAGTACACTGTCTGAAGAGAATTTCTGGGGGCACAGTGCAGAGAGGAGGAACCCATGGAGTCTGGTCTGTCTTCCCTGACTGATGAGAGAAAACAGGATGTATCTGCAGGATGGATGCAACTATAGGAGAATATTAGAGTTGGTAGAATATTAGAATTACAGTAGAATATTAGCAGCATACCCAAGGCGAGAGAGCAGCCCCAAAAGAGAAAGGTTTGGAGGAAAGGACTGAGAAGAGAGATTTTCTAGTTTTCACATAGCACATGTTTGAGAAACTGACCCATATCAGGGAAACAGCCATCCAAAGAAACACAGGAAGTAATTTTCATAACTCACACAGGGCCAGGAAAAGTTTGAGATCCTACCATTTAGGGTGGAAAACTATAGAAAACAGAGAGAATAGCATAGAGAACTCTGATGAACATTGCCTCAAGTGTAGGGAAAAATTAGTCTTAGAGGTTTCTCAACCCCTGCCTTAAAAAGTTGCATCCAAGAACAAACTTCAATACCTCCCCTAATATATACATATTATATCTACATCTATATCTATATCTATATCTATATCTATATCTATATCTATATCTA
>NW_024412377.1:91549248-91711066 GCF_014898765.1 Herpailurus yagouaroundi
ATCTATATCTATATCTATATCTATATCTATATCTATATCTATATCTATATCTATCTATATCTGTATATATGTGTGTGAATGCATGTACATATGTAATAGAAACTATCACTATAGCTAATTTGTGAGTTCAGCAAATTTTTGGTGTAAAAGTTTTATGTATAAAATTGATTTCATTTCCATATTCTAGTTACAAAAATAATGAAAATGGAACTGAAAAATATCATTTAATATTATTTCAAAACCATGAAATGCCAAGAGATAGATTTGGCAATGATGAGAGTTTGACACTGAAAATTTGAAAATATTGCTAAGAGAAATTGAGTTATAATTTTAAAAAAATACCAGATCTATCATGCCATTGTATCAGAATAGTCAATATTGTTGTAATGTCTGCCTTAATGTCTGTCTTTAATTTAGAAACAGATGCTGTATATGAACAACAGCAACAAAAGTCACATTATATACAGTATAAAAATGACATGTCAAAGGCTTTCCTTCAAGAATTGTTAAGAAAAGACTAGCATAAATGATAATATTTCTCTGTTCAAACTTGTACAGGCAATCCTATCTAATGAAATAAATCTAGAAAAATTATAAAACTTATATAAATTGGCCAGAAACATCTAAAACTCTAATTACCATGCAGTAATATAATTTTGTAAAAGGAAAAATGTCCAAGAGAATAAGATAAATTGTTAGGATTAGGAAGTATGCTTCTAAAAATTGCTGGCTAGAAGGAAGTGTAAAAACATAATTTGTACAGCATAAAAGCACCTAGGAACATATCTAACAACAAGTGAAAAATTACACACATAAAAAAATCTAAGACTCTATTAAGATAGAAAAAAAAAGTCTAAATAAAAAATCCAAATGGAAAAATATCCAGGACAATGTAGAAAACTTGTATTTGTTACTCTATTACCTAAAGAAAATTAGTGTGGAATGATAGTAATCAAGACTGTATGTTTCTTGTTGGGAAAATTAATTTAATCAAAAAGCAGAGAGTCCAGTTATTACAGACTCACATATACAAAATAGGTTATGGCACAAAAATGTCACTGCACGACATTACAGAAAGAACAGTCTTTTCAAACAAAATAGCTCTGGGTCAGTTTTGTATAAAAACAAACAGATATAAATTTGAATTAGTTATCAATATGCAAATACAAAAAAATCAGTTCTAGAGAGAAGTATATCCAAATGTGAGAGGCAAGGCACTACAACTTCTAAAAAATAGCATAAATTACTGTCTAAAAAATTTTAAATCCAACATAGTTAGCAAAGAGTGTTATATTAGTTTCAGGTGTACAATATAGTGATTCAACAATTCTATACATTACTCAGTGCTCATCATGATTAGTGATATCCTTCACCTGTTTCACCCAATCTCCCCCTGGTAACCATTTGGTTTGTCTCTTTTTTTTTCTTTGTTTTGTGGCTTAAGTTCCACATATGAGTGAAATCATATGCTATTTGTCTTTCTCTGACTGGCTTATTTCACTTAGCGTAATACTCTCTATATCCATTCATGTTGTTGCAAATGACCATGTTTCATTCTTTTTTATGGCTGAGTAATATACCTCTTCTTTATCCATTCATCTATCAATAGACATGGGCTACTTCCATAATTTGGCTATTGTACATAAAGTGCAGTAAGCATAGGGGTACATATATCTTTTTGATTTAATGTTTTTGTTTTCTTTAGGTAAATATTGATCCATTAATTCCACTATTTTTTTTAAATTTTTAAGGCACCTCCATACTTTTTTTTATAGTGACTGCACTAGTTTTCATTCCTACCAACAGCATTCATGGGAGTTAATTTTTCTCCACATCCTTGGCAAAACTTGTTATCTCTTGTTATTTTGATTTTAGCCATTCTAACTGGTTTAAGGTGATATCTCATTGTGGTTTCAATTTCTATTTCCCTGATGATGAGTGATGTTGATCATCTTTTCATGTCTCCTGACCATCAGCCTGTCTTCTTTGGAAAAATCTCTATTCAGATCCTCTGGCCATTTTTAAATTGAAATTCTTGTGTTTTTGGTGTTGAGTTGTATAACTCTTTTATATATTTTGAATATTAACTCCTTATCAGATTTATCATTTGAAAACACTTTCTCCCATTCAGTAAGTTGTCCCTGAGTTTTATTGATTGTTTCCTTTACTGTATTGAAGCTTTTGTTTTTTCTTTATGAAGTCCCAATGTTTATTTTTGCTTCTGTTTTTCTCACCTCACGGAACATATCTAGAAAAGTTACTATGGCCAATGCCAGAGAAAATATTGCCTGTGTTCTCTTCTAGGATTTTTCTGGTTTCATGTCTCACATTTAGGTCCTTAACACATTTTGAGTTTATTTTTGTGTATGGTGAAAGGAAATGGTCCAGTTTCATTCTTTTCAGTGTAGCTGTCCAGTTTCCCAACACCATTTGTTGAAGAGACTGGTTTTTTTTTCCATTACATATTACTTTCTCCTTTGTCAGAGATTAATTGACCATATAACTGTGAGTTTATTTCTGAGCTCTCTGTTCTGTTCCAATGATCTATGTATCTATTTCTGTGCCAATACTATATAGTATTTTGATTACTAAAGCATAAATGACTATTTTTTATGTTGAATTAAAATTTATTAAACAAAACAAAAATGCATTTATTATAAAGAAAAGACTGATACAATATATTTATTTCAATGTTCATCATTATTAAGAGAGTAAAAAGGTATGAACCTACAGTAAAAGAAAATATTTTCACCCACAGAGCCCTATAATGGGTTCACTTAAAAAACCTTGTACACATCACTAATCAAAAGGTAGACACATAAAAAAACAAATAATCCAGTGAAGAAATAGGCAAAAGACATGAATAGACACTTCTCCAAAGAAGACATCCAGATGGCGAACAGACACATGAAAAGATGCTCCACATCTTTGATGATGCTCCACTCATCATCAGGGAAATACAAATCAAAACCACAATGAGATACCACCTCACACCTGTCAGAATGGCTAACATTAACAACTCAGGCAACATCAGATGTTGGCGAGGATGTGGAAAAAGAGGATCTCTTTTGCATTGTTGGTGGCAGTGCAAGCTGGTGCAGCCACTCTGGAAAACAGTATGAAGGTTCCTCAAAAAACTAAAAGTAGAACTACCCTACGACCCAGCACTTGCACTACCAGGTATTTATCCAAGGGTATAGGTGTGCTGTTTCGAAGGGACATATGTACCCCCATGTTTATAGCAGCACTATCAACAATAGCCAAAGTATGGAAAGAGCCCAAATGTCTATCAATCGATGAATGGATTAAGAAGATGTGATATATATATATATATATATATATATACACACACACACACACACACACACACACACACACACACACACATACACAATGGAGTATTGCTCAGCAATCAAAAAGAATGAAATCTTGCCATTTACAACTACATGGATGGAAATGGAGGGGATTATGCTAAACGAAATTAGCCAGTTAGAGAAAGACAAATATTATATGACTTTACTCATATGAGGACTTTAAGAGACAACACAGATGAACATAAGGGAAGGGAAACAAAAATAATATAAAAAAAGGGAGGGGGACAAAACATAAGACACTCTTAAATATGGAGAACAAACAGAGGGTTACTGGAGGGGTTGTGGGAGGGGGATGGGCTAAGTGGGTAAGGGGCATCAAGGAATCCTCTGAAATCATTGTCGCACTAATGCTAACTAATTTGGATGGAAATTTTTAAAAAGTATAGTTAAAAATTAAAAAAAAAAGCTCATGAGGAATGGGCTTGGTCATTTCTATCCAGCATATTAATTAAATAAAATGCAAACTAATTAATTAATTAATTAAAATAAAATAAAAATAAAAAAATAAAAGGTAGACAAACAACCAAGATATTTGAGCATAAACATTATAAAAAGAGAATATGCAATACCCAATAGACATGTGAAGTGTCTCAATACCATCAGTCTTTAGGAAAATTCAAATTAAAGCTACAATAGTATAATACTACACACCCACTGACAATACCATTTATTGGTGAGAATGTGGAGCAACAAGGATTTTCCAGGTACTACTGAGAGTATAAATTCATTCAACTACTTTGAGAAATAATCTGGTTTGATTTTCTGAAATTCAACATAAACAAGTTCTGAGGTCCAAGCCTTTCAATCTCTAGGTTATATAATCAATAAAATGAGTGTATGTGTTTATAGCAGCATAATTTATTATAGCCTTAAATTTGAAAAAAAAATCAAGCATCCATTAACATTGTATTTATATATTGCTATATAGAAATGAAGAAATTGTATGAATGACAGCTATATGGAAACATATGGAAACATAAATGATTAAATCTCAAAACAATATATTGAGCCAAAGAACCACATCAAAAATGAGGATAAAAGGATAGAAAATAAGACATAAAGTGTATAATTTCTTTTTAATAAAAGTCAATATATGGGCAAAACATATATTACTAAAAATTTAAATGGTGGTTAATTCTGGGAAGAAGGGGAAGGTTTTTGATGTAGAGGGGCATGCACAAAGTGGGTTGGTAATGTTCCATGTATTCACCTGAGTAGATATTTCACGGGGTTTTTACTTTGTTACAAATCACTGAGTCTCATAGTTATAATTGGTCCAACTTCTCATTATATTTTAGAATTCCATAAAAAAAGGAATGAAAGAAAGCACCGTCATTTTTAAAAACAGCGTTATTTACTTATTTTTATTCTTAGTTCTCACAGAAAAAAACGTTAATTTTATTCACCCAAGATTTATTCAGTGACTACTACAATGATATGAGTGAGGGAAGAAGCAATGAGATAATCCTCCCTAGCTAAGCGTAATATTTTCTCACTGACATTGCATAGAATTTCCATACATAGTGATAGCAGAAAAGGAAATTTTTACTTTGTTTTGTTTTAAAATTTTCTCCAGATATTTCCCTTACCTCTGTCTCACATTCACCACTGGGCAACTGTGTGCCCAGTGCACGCTTGTATGTGTGTCTGGCATGTATCAACATATTTAGCTCACAAAAATCATTGCCTATAATGTTGACAGGCAAGAAATCAGAGTTACAAAGCATAACTGGGATTTGAGTAAGCACCATTTGTTTTCAAATGCTCCTTTCTTGATCTACGTTTTGTTATCTAGGACTGTTGCTATGGTTTGAAACTTTATGTTCATTTAAATTCAAATTTTTGAGACATTTTTATTTTCCTCCTTTAGTTCAGTTCAAAAGCATTTTGTAGACATTATCTTTCAGTGAGGTTCTGTATTGTTACTGGAAATGCAAATACAGAAGGATATTATCCTTTGAAAAGAAACTTAAAGTCTAGTCAAAGTAAAATCTTGCAAAAGAGAAAGATGACAATCATTTAAATTTAATGCATATAAGTTGTAATTTTCATAGTCCATTAAATAAACTTCTTTAATGATTGAACCTCATCGTTACTCTATTTACCATTCTTTCCTCCTCCTTACTCCCAGAAGAGCCATCATCTTCTGATTATGTTTTGCTTTGCTTGAGAACTTTCAAGTTATCTCCTCTCCTTGCAAATACAAGCTAAATACCTTATCTTGGCATTAAAGGCTATCAGACTATCCCATAAAATCTTCTAGCGTTTATAAACTGTACAATGAATCAAAATTTAACTCTTTGTGCTCCAGCATACTTAGCTTTCTTTGTTCTGCTTTAGACCATAACTCTTAGATGACAGGAACTAAATAATAATTAATTGTATGTCTCAAATATTTGTCATAGTACCTTGTTCATATTAGTTCATTAGTACCTAGTTCATGTTACTTAATTAGTAATTTCACCAAAATAATGAAGTGTGACATTGCAGGAGTTCCTCAGAGAAATAGGACAGAAATGCAAAATTAAGAAAACTTTTCTTCAAAAGTACGTAATAATTTTTAAATCAAACTTCTAAATTTCTCATGGTGACTACACTTTTAGATTAAACAGGCTCCGTGGCAGCTATGGGAATCCCAGCATTGAAATAACATCATAAGAGGCTTTAAAATTACATATTTTTCATGTGTAGTAAAGATATTAACTGTGCATCTCTCTCTTGTGGAAACCTCGATATCCATCAGATGTAATTGCTATTAAGCTGGTTCAGATAGACAGATAAGGAATGACTCCAAAAAAATATCAAAGTCAGTGCTACCTTTTGCCAAGTCAGCTTTAGCCTATTTGTTTTGAATCTTTATATGGAGAAGAGAAGTTGTAAAACTGAATTGGCAAAGCTAATACTTTTATTCAACCCAATTTTTCTCTCAGGAGTGCCTAATGGTCATGAATATGATGAGTCAGAAAGCAAATGCAATAACTGAAAAATGCCCACCAAGTGAACAGTTGAATGGAAAGTTGGCAGAGTTCATTCATTTTCATAATTCTAAACCTATTATTTTTCCATCTGAATACAAGCTCAGTATCAGAGGGTACCAGGATGACTTATTAACTTAAAATAAAAACTTGTAGAATAATACTTTAGTGTACTCTTTAATAACAATATATTGAGAATTGGTTCACATTTTACTTTATTTTCTTAAATTGAAGCTACGTCATAGACAACAGTAACACATGCTATCTTTCTAAAGATAGAGCCAAAATTTGGTGCTCTTTAAATATTTAATGGTAAGTAAGAAACTTAAGCTTTCATTTCCTCATAATTCCATAAGCCTCTCAAGATGGCTACTGTTAACAAATATACATTCCATTTGAACTTAGTGAATTGTTTTGAAGATTCAGAAACCCCTAACACTTGCCATAAAATAAGCAATATAATTTAGTCGACATCCCTAATTTTCCCTGAGTATTGAAAAGATTTCCAGATGTTAGATGACATTTTTTAGCTCCAATAACACCATCCTGGTTTGGCCAACTGAATAGAGAGAGGGGGCAATATAACTTAGAAGTCACAATGTATCATTACAATTAATGAAATCTTTGCTTACCCTCAGTATTGAAAGAGGGATGTGTTTTCAAGTTTCTAATTATATGCCACCAAGTAGATCATTCTAAATTTTATAATCAGATAAGTAGGCAGTTTTACATATTTACAAGGATTTTATAATTAAATTAAAAATTATTTGTCCAATGCCTAAATTACAGAAAATTGTAGGGAAACGTAAAGAAGAAAAGTGAATTATCCATAACTCAGCCATTTATCTACTATCTATCCATCTGTCCATTATGCCTTCATTCACCAGTCATTGTAAGAGTTTTCCAATATTAATCCAAACTCATTTAGAACAACAATTTTTATTCTTAATATTTGACTGTATTTATATATGGAACTTTCTTATTTATATTTACATATTTTTATTTTTAAGTATATAGCTAAAATACATATACAATATACACATGCACTATATTTGGAGCCCCATAAATATTTAAAAGTTTTAACACAAGATATACTTCTTGCCCCACCCCATTCCCCAGCCATGGACCCTACCCTCAACTACCCGCATACCCTTTACCTGGATAAGCCAAAGACTCAGGGCACATTTCCCCCTAGGACAGTCCTGAGGTTGGAAGCATCGGGAAGAAGCATGGGTACCACCAAGGCCAGAGACAACGAAGCTGTAACTGAGTCCAGGACTCCTGAACTAGGATGGGAACTGGACTGCTTTGCTATCCCAGTGAATAATCTTAACTGCTCTGGATTTCCAGACAGTTAAGAAAACCTTTAAAATTAAGACCATTTGAGCTGAGAGAAGAAAGGAAACATAGCTATCTATTTGGTCAAACATTGTAACAGATGTTGGTGGCCAACTTAAAACAAAAGCAGCTGAATTTCCCAAGATCTGAGCTTGCTTTTCTGCTTCCCAGGCATCAACACCTACTTACACACACACAAACACACACACACTCACACACTGGTAAACTCTCAGACCCACATCTTCTCAACAGAAACATGTTTAGCTCACACACCTCTTTCCTTTATTTAATGCGTAGTGAACAACTGCTGAAAAATCAGAAAACATTTTTCTAAGGACACAAGGACAAAAAAAAAAAAAGGTTTCAGTGTTTGAGGTAGGCAGCTCCTTTTAAACCATGTAGTAAAGACAGGCATCTCTCTTTGCCCAGGTCTATGGAAATTTTTAAGTGTTATTATTAAAATTAAAAACAATCACAGAGGTTTAATTTTAATACAGAATTACAGTATACCCTTAGGGTGACAAAAATATGGATCAACTCTCACCTGTTACCTGGTATGGAATATAGTGTGTACATAAATTTGCCTAACAGATTTTTTACTATTTTAATAATTTTCATACATTGCTCTATAATTTTTTATGATCCTATATATGTTTCAGATTCATCAGCCTCCCCATTATATAAAATGTAGTTAATGTGGTATCTTCAAAGCACAGCACTTATCTTACTGGTTTTATTTTATACCTTGGAAGAGCAAAATATGTGAAAACATTTCTGGATCAAATAGGATCGCAGTCCTCTTCAGCTACTTTTGTTATATGATTTGTCATGGTGACTGGAGGATATGACCCCTTAGAAATTTTTGGAAAATTCATGGCAAAGTTGTTGTTTAGGGAAACAAACAAAACCTGTTGAAGTGTTCCCGTCTATAAGTTAAAGAAATTCCCTAAGTCTATGAAAATTTATATCAAGATATATTCTCAATATTCAAAAATTCCCCAAAGTCTTCTAAAGACATAAGTAGACCCTGGAATGTTTAATAAGGAGAGATCTATACAATTATTGGGGCACCTGGGTAGCTCAGTTAGTTGAGCTTCTGACTCGAGTTTGGCTCAGGTCATCAGCTCAAGGTCCTGAGATGGGCCCTAGTCGAGCTCCGTGCTAGGCATGGAGCCTGCTTAAGATTCTTTCTCTCCCTCTCCCTATGCACCTCCCACACACTCTGTCTTTCTCTCTCAAAAATTTTTATTTTTTTTTAAAGAAGGTTATTGTAGCCATTTTAAGATAGGAGTAGAAGTTATAGTGGAGACTTGATATAGCAATGAGACCTTACCTAACATAAGGAACTTTGAAGAGTGGCTTGAGAAAGTGACAATGAAGGTAGTATCTAAAGTATGAATTAATCAAAGGGTAAAAGAGAAGAGATACTATCTTACACAGAAGTATGTTCAAAGGTCCAGAATTAAGAGAATGGATACAGCACACAAGGAAAATGAGATGCATGCAGAGATGGTTGCACTAGGTTTTAGAATTTTAACTTTCATTTGCTCAAATATTTATATATCTCTTTCTAAATTATTTATCTTAAATGGAACCTAGTCAACAGCCATGCCTATACTCTTTTATGCACTTTACCATTTGTACAAGAGTGTCAGAAATCACTAAACCTCTCAGTGATCGCTTTGGTTAAATATCAATATATACATCCTGCCAGCTGATGCTGTCACTATAAAGATAGCATTCCTTTCCGTTTGCCTGTCTTTACCCTAAAAGAGATTCCAGCTTCATTTTTCCTTTCCTCTTCCTCCCTCAACACTCTTTGAAACTCAGCATGCAATTCATATTTGTTATGGGAATTGGCACTGAGTCACCAGCCTGCTGCCCTAACATACTCTCCCCTCTGCTGATTCCTGATCTACATCATTATTTTTGCACAGTCTCCAGTGTAATGAGGAAATGAGAAGATAATTAAAGTGTCCATGATTGCTTTGCTTCTGGACTGGAAGTATGTAAGCCTATTTTTGAGTTACAGTGGGTAAATTTGAGATTGAGGTCCATATGTAAATAATCACATGATTTTCATAAAGCCGGGTTGATATTTTGTGATCATAGCAAAACTTTAATAAGTAAACAGAAAAGTAAAGAGGTCATTTGTTTCCAATAAATTTGGCCATATTTTATACAAGCAATCTGTTTTCTAACATGTTACTATAAGCCTCTCCTAGTACTGTATTTGGTAGAATTATAGACGAATCCTGCAAAACATAGGCCAGAACAGGCACAAATGATAGGAAAATAAAAACAGTAAGACATCCAGTAATGGGGCGCCTGGGTGGCTCATTAGGTTGAGCCGCCGACTCCGGCTCAGGTCATGATCTCATGGTCTGTGAGTTGGAGACCCGCGTCGGGCTCTGTGCTGACAGCTCAGAGCCTAGAGCCTGCTTGGGATTCTGTGTCTCCTTCTCTCTCTGCACCTCCCCCGCTCATGCTCTGTCTCTCTCTCTCTCTCTGTCAAAAATATATAAACATTTTTTAAAAAAAGAAAGAGAGAAATCCTGTAACTAAAGAGTTAAAAATGTTTAAAATATAAAATTATAACAAGCAATACAAAGCTATCATGGCTTGTGCTTGTATAAGATGCCTCAATATATATGCCTATGCAGATGAATATTATTCATTATTTGATGTTATTTTTGTTTTATTATCATATATTCTGCTTAAAGTTTCAAATTTTTGAAGAGTTCTTAAGTTTAATTCTAAAATGGGAGTTATTTACTTTTTTTTTTTTTTTAACCAATCTAATATTGCCTTTTTTCCCCTAGTGGTCTGGTACATACTTCAGGGGGGAAAAAAAAGCTATCTTGACTCTGCAGCTTTGGTATTATTGACCTTGTCAAATAGGAGAAGGATGACAGAAGAGAACACACATTTTTCAGTGTTATAAGCTGATTATATTCAGTCAAGTCGACATTTAAGGATCATTTCTTATCACATTTAGAGTTGAATCTCATGCTACTTTTGATAAAGCCCTTCTGAACCTTAGAGCCTTTGAACTTAAGAAAGAACAGCCTGATCCTTGAGAAAAACATTTGTCAATTAAGAAAAATGCACATTGATGAAGGAATGGACCATAAATTCAAAAACAAGCAAGAAAAATCTGCACTGGATTTTTGAATTTTTTTGGTTAAGATGGACTCTAATCTATCATGAGCAATATGATAGGACAGTAGGCATATTGCATTTTCTCACTTGGCTCTAAAACACACACACACACACACACACACACACACACACACACACAGGTTGCTTTTGACTGTCTGTCTCCTTTTTATACTTTGTATACAGTGGCTTTTTCTCTTATTCATGGATTAGATTCTAAAGTTGTACTGCCAGGAGAAAAACCACGATATAGTCAAAACTACTCTTGATAATCCCACAAATACTCCTTTAATTTCCAAAACCTGAGACCTCTGATTCTGCAAAGAATATGCATTTTATTATGGTTTCCCCAACTAAAAAAATGAGAACCAAGGTTTTTTGGGACCAAAAATTGTTCTGTCTCTCTCCCCGACTCTCTCTCTCTGCCTTTCTTCTCTGTCTCCTCCAATCTCAATGTTTACTTCCACCTCTACCTCTATCTTAATCTCTTTCTCTCAGCCATATTGTTGCAAACAGTCATGTTAAATGTTTATATGATATGATTCCATGTACTAAAATGGATGGAGCTGAAATAAATCAAGGTCTATAACAAAGTTTTATATATATATATGTATATATATATATATATATATATATTTAATAACAAAGTGTATATCTATATATCTCGCTCTCTCTATATATATATATTTGTGAAAAAAAGTTATGCTTCATCTGTAAAGGAATTATATATGTCTAGTTAAGCCTTGTCACATATTTTCCCAGGCCCCAAACTTGAGTAAAGATATGGATGTGAGATGTCAGCAAGGGCTGGAACACTCTGAGTTCTACTGACTTGGTCTACACTAAACATCTGAATTAAGCTCTCTGAATTATTCATTTAACTCTCTAATAGCTACTATATTTTGATTCTTGCCTTTTTCTGTCAAGTATTTAACAATGCACCTCTATCCATGCACATTTCATGACTCAGTATCTTCTTGCAATGGGAGAGTAGATGGTTCATAATATAACATACATCATACCATTATCTATATATGGATTGGCTAGAAAAGCCACAGAAAGGGATAAATGAAATCCCTGTACTAAGACAATGCAACCACAGTCTTGTGAGATCCACTTATTAACTTGAAGGAAAACAAAAACTCACTAAATTTTTTACTAAGCATCAGTGCATGAAAATGTAACACATAAAGTGGGTTCCATGGTGGTGGGGGCGGGGGTACTTTTCAGAAAAAAAAAAGATGTTTTGCCAAAGCCAAAGAGTAATTGGCACTGATAATTTGCCTAAACAATCTCAAGATTGTCAAAAATACAATGAAAATATTCCCCAACCCTCACACCAGATGAATTTTTGTTGTTGTTGTACCTCACTGTTTAGTTGCCTATATAATCTGGAAGTCAACTGTGAATAGAGCAGACACAGTGTCTGGTAGATGTTTTTGATGTCTGCTCAAAAAATTTGTTCAAGAAATACTGAAAAAATATTTCTCCTGTAGAGTTCAAGTCAATGCTTTTAAAATCTGACAAATATTTTCCAAGGTTGAAAGTGAGTAGTTATAAAAACTGGTGAAACATAAAAGCAAAGTAATTTAAAAAAACATGTTACCTAAAAAATGACTAATAAGGTGCGCCTGGGTGGCTCAGTCGGTTGAGCTTCCGACTTCGGCTCAGGTCACGATCTCACATCTTGTGAGTTCGAGCCCCGCTTTGGGCTCTGTGCTGACAGCTTGGAGCCTGGACCCTGCTTCAGATTCTTTGTCTCCCTCTCTCTCTGCCCCTAACCCACTCGCATTCTGTCTCTGTCTCTCTCAAAAATAAATAATAAGCATTAAAAACAAAAATTTTAATGACTAACAATAAAATATATAAAAATATACAAAGGAATCACAGAATATGAAGTTTATGATAACTTCTTTAATGTGAGTGACCATCTTTCCTCTTCTTTACAAAGATATTTTCAAGTTCAACTGCTTGATATAAAATAATCCTCTTCTTAATTTTAATGGCCATTTTTATTCAGGCTTCATAGCAGATTAAAATTAGATGACATATCTGGTTCACTCTATTAGGCAAAATGGGTGGGTAGTTTAGAGAAACTAGTAAATCCACCTGATATCAGCCTTGTTTTTCATCCACTCTACTCAAGCCTAAATCATTAATTAATATATTTTTATGTAAGCATGATATTTTGGGGGATCACCTAGCCAAAGTCCTGGAAGGTTGGAATATTTTTGTTGATATCCTGGAGTAAGAATTGAGTGATTTAACCTGTCAGAATAGTTAACTTTGTGCTAGATTAGGTTAATGGCAAAATTTAAATTTTCATCACCCATCTAATGGGATATTTCACTGTGTTCTACATTCTGTCCTATATGACAACTCGCCCATAATAGATGGGTTAACAAAAATGTTGTTGATTCCTTTTTAAGTCTATTGGAGTATTATTAAAATACTCTCTGATGTCTTTCTAGTAGTTAGTTACAAAGAAATGTTATTTTAATCATATGGATTGACCTTTTATTTTTTATCATTGCCCATTAACTGAGTTTTGTATTTTATATGCTTGACAATGTATTTTAACTATATTAATTCAGTATACCTGACTTCTAAAAAGTGATACATTTTTATTACATTTACTTTCTAAAGTACATTATGTATAAAATTAACATAACTAGTAAAAAGAAATATGTGTGATATAGAAAAAAGCAAAATATTTTCTTTAAGTAAAAAATTCCATTAATGTGTACAGCTTATATTTTCAGATCTGCAAGATGTTTATTTAGCTACTTTCAGTGTTTTAGGCCTATTCTTTATTTGAATAATTATGAAAATTTTATTGTTATAATTTATTTAAACAATGGCCAAATAATTTGCAATATCCTGACTATAAAAGAGAAAAGTACATTTTATAGCAGTACATGATCATGTTCCCTTGAAATAAATGTACATAAAGAGTTTAATAAAATATAAGATGGATATTTATTTTTACCAAAAAAGTTAATAAAAACTTAAGAAAATCCAAAATGTTGCTTTAATATGTAAATTACAGTTTTTTTCTTTCTCTCCAGATCAAAGAATACAGTGTTTTTAGGTAAACATGTAAGCTTCGTCATTATAGTAATCTATTATTACGGTAATCTATTATAGTTATCTACAGTAATCTATTATTTATAGTATCTATTATCTATTCATAAAATATTAGTGACAACCTATACCTCTCTAAGAGTTCAAGACCCTATTTATAACTCATACAGTATTAAGATTATACATAAAAATGTATGTATATCAATGTAGAACTGTAAAATGATTATATTTGCTTTATTATTTAATATGACATTAAAAATTCTAAGTATGATTCCTAATAATCCATGTATAATGTATGATTTTATTTTATTTTATTTTATTTTATTTTATTTTATTTTATTATTATTTTTTTTATTTTAATGTTACTTTGTGTATATTTACCCCAGATAAGAGAACAGGTTAAAGGTACAGATACATCTATCCATTGTCATTTGATAGAAGATCTCACTGATTTTCAGCCTTGACATTTTCCCTGGCAGATCTGTTTATACTAGTGTAGCTGCCCAAAACAAAACTGTAGTTAGGTAAGAATTTCATGCAAGTATGGAGGCATGCAGAAAACATCTTATTCCATGCAATTTTATCAAACAAATGTTGAAGTTTTACATTCCATTCCAAGAAAAGAGAGAAAGCACAAGGAATTTATAATTATGCCAATCAGTAATTCTCTCATTTTTAACACTGTG
The DNA here is from genome assembly GCF_014898765.1 of Herpailurus yagouaroundi. Classification (NCBI taxonomy): domain Eukaryota; kingdom Metazoa; phylum Chordata; class Mammalia; order Carnivora; family Felidae; genus Herpailurus; species Herpailurus yagouaroundi. Next base: position 91,563,865 of record NW_024412377.1, read on the forward strand.
TTTTCTATAACACTTGGTGATTATAGATTGAGGTTGTGATCATAAAATATTCTAATGAATAAGTACACAAAGAATAGAATTCCATAAAATTCCTATTCCATAGAATAAGTAGACAAAGTATTTGCAGTAGTAATCTGACTTGTGACAGGTCTAGTGTTGTATTATCCTGCAGTATAATTATCTCACCAGTGCATAAAGGCCCCGTGAAATCCAGACACATACCTTATAGAATTGTATATACCTGAAATTAACAGTTACTACCTTACTCATAGCAGATGCTCAGTAGTTGTCATATGATTTGTTTTTAATTTATCACCATGAGATATAAAAACAGGAGTGAGGAAAGATGTCCTTGTTCACAGAACTTATATTGTAGAGATTATGTATATGCATGTGTATATATGTGCGTGTATATATATTATATACATATAATATATATTTCAATTACAGCATAAGAAAACATGACCCCCCCCGTAATACACTACAAATACAAGTTTCTAGTTTCTGCTCTAGATTAATGAAAGAAACAGACATCTAAGAAAGCAATTTCAAAATCTGATGTAATCCATTTATTTACAGAAAGCAAGCTCCCCAGTTTCAAATACAGAAACTATTTGGACTGATTTTATACAGACAGAAATTAATAAATACATATTTTCTACCTTACAGAATCGGTAAGAAGGTAGTCAAAGTCAGAAAATGAAACGAAAGATAGGGAATCGAGACAGATGGATTAAAGCCGTGAACACAGCACGACAGCCCTAGTGCCATGGTTTGTGCACACTGGATATCAGCATCAGCACTACCACTAAACTAGACATTGAGCAGAGACATTCATAGCTACTCTGGTCCCTGAAGATCAGAGATTGCTGGCAATTCACTTGACCTCGTGATTCCCCTCTTCCTGCTTCACTGAATCAGTAGCCCAGAATCAGAACCCCACAGATGTATGACTGATTGGCCAAGTCAAAGTCCAGGTATCCTTGAGTTGGCTGAAGACAGGGGTCAAAATGACTATAGCATTTGAATGTTTGACTTTCACAGTGGTAGGATTGGAATTTCCCTATCATAGATGTGGTTCTGCTCCTGAGCAGCCACATATCAAGAAATGTCTCAACACTCGATTTCTCGTTTGCAGGTAACATCATTTGCAGGTTTCTCTATTTATATACTTGAGCAATTTTATAGGTCTATACGCTAACACTGTAAATAACGGGCATTTTTACAAGTTCAAATTAAGAGGCTATGACCCACTTTAATGCCAGTATGTCGAGCAAGGCATGATTTTTGTTTGTTTGTTTTGTTTGTTTTTTAAACTGGTTCATATTTCCAAAAATCCAATGAGGGATAAGGTGGGAGGTGGAGTGGGGAAGCATTCCTTATCAAGAAACAACTAATTTTGAATGTAATTCTTTGTATAGCTTCTATTAGACCCATTAGTCTATAAGTACCTTAAGAGTAAATCTGTTAATTACATTCCTGCTGCTATAGATTAGCATAGTAAAAGGCTCAGAAAAAGATGCTTATAAAGCTTTTGTTTGTGGAGTGGGATTTCATAGAATATGACTGCATAATGACTGATTTATTTTTGGAAGTCATTCAAGTTTACATGTAGTGTGAGATCAATTTTATTTTGTAAGTACTCTAGGGAAATTTCAAAATAAGATATTATCTGAAAGTTGCATATTCAAACATGTAAAATTAAAATTATAACTGCATGGTTTAAGATATCAGGATGTTTTGCAATAACATTAATTTACTTTTTTATAAAGCAAAGTTTGTCTCTAAGTTGGAAAAACAAGGGGAATCTTTTTCTTCTTATTCTTCAATCACAGACAAAATTCATGACTTACAAGTTATTTTAGAACCACTTTGTTATGCTCTATCTACACACGAGGCCCATACAAAATAGCAGCTCTCACATTAAATTTTTAAAAATTTGTATCAACAAAGTATCTCCTGAATATTGAACTTTTGGATATTTCTCAAAATCGTAGGACTTAAGTATAAAACTAATGACTGTTTTCAGAGATAATGATTCATTTATTACAAGCTGATGAAAAAGTAATTGACTTGATAATGCCTTTTCTAACTCAAGTATTTTTTTATGTGAAACTTAGTGTAAAGATCTTCCAGACTCAACTCTAGGATAGATGCTGAACTTGGTTAAATATAGGGAGGGAGATTTTTAGATGTTTATTTTTTTCTGTACTTATTATCAGTTCCAAGTTTCTGCTATACTTGTAGAGCCATTTAAAGGTAACATTTACTGAAAGAATATGAAAACATTAATTCAAAAAGAAATATGTACCCCTCTGTTTATTGCAGCATTATTTAAAATAGCCTAATTATGGAAGCAGACCAAGTGTCCATCAACTGATGAATGGATAAAGAAGATGTCATACACACACACACACACACACACACACAATGGAACGGAATGTAACTCAGTCATAAAAACAGAATGATGCTTTCTCATTTGCAACAACATAGCTGGATCTAGAGAGCACAATGCTGACTGAAATAAGTCAGCCAGAGAAAGATAAATACCATATGACTTCACTCACATGTGGAATTTAAGAAACAAAACAAAGGAAAAAGGAGAAAAAATGAAAAACAGACTCATAACTATAGAGAAAACTGATGGTTACCAGAGGAGAAGTGGGTAGGGGGATGGGTGAAATAGGTGAAAGGGGTTAAGAGTACACTTATCTTGATGAACACTAGGTAATGCATAGAATTGTTGAGACACCAGGGCACCTGGGTGGCTCAGTTGGTTAAGTGTCTGACTTTGGCTTTGGTAGGGATTTCACAGTTCATGAGTTCAAGCCCCATTAACAGGCTCTGTGCTGATGGTTCAGAGCTTGGAGCCTGCTTCGGATTCTGTGTCTCCCTCTCTCTCTGCCTATCCCCTACTCACTCTCAGTCTCTCTCTCAAAAATAAACATTAAAAAAATTTAAAAAAAGAATTGTTAAGTCACCCTATTGTACACTTGAAACTAACATAACACTGTTTGTTAACTATGCTGGAATTAACAATAAAAAAAAAAAAAAAGACAAAACTTGCCCAAGTGGTAAGTGCCTCTCTGCTGCATGCTATTATCCTGGGAGTGCAGCACCTTTTATCTACTGGCCCTGCTGTTGCCTAGAGCTGGGTCTTCAATCTGTTTAGTCTCAGGAGCTCTTTACACTCATAAAAATTAATCAGATTCACAAAGGTATTTATTTATGTGAGTTCTATCTATTGCTACTTATCATATTAGAAACCAAAACACAAAATTTTACAGATATTAATTTAATTCATTTAAAAATAGTAGTAAAACCCATTATATGACATAAATAATTGTATGAAAATATATTTTCCTAATAAAGAAAATAGTGTATTTATCTTTTCATCTATCAAAGGGCCCATTATTTGTTATATGAACACCCTTATGCAAATTTTTTGTGTTGCCTTATGTTTTTAATTCCTTTGGGTAAATACCAAGAAGACCAATTACTGGATCTTATGGGAAGAAATGTTTGGTTTTGGGGACAACTGGGTGGCTCATTTGGTTAAGCATCTGACTCTTGATTTTGGCTCAGGTCATGATCTCATGGTTTGTGGTTTCGAGCCCACATTGCACTCTGCACTGATAGCCCAGAGCCTGCTTGGGATTGTCTCTCTACCTCTCTCTCTATCCCTCTCCCACTCTTTTTCTTTCTCTTTCACAAAATAAATAAATAAACTTTAAAAAAAAGAATATTTTTAGTTTTGTAACAAACTGGCAAAATGTCTTCTAGAGTGGCTGTGCCATTTTGTAGAGAATTGGTATAATTTCTTCCTTAAATGCTTGGATAGAATTAATGAGTGAACCCATCTAGGCCTAGTGCTTTCTGTTTTGGAGGCTGTTAATTATTGATTAATTTTTTAAATAGAGGCTTAATCAGATTTTCTACTTCTTGTGTGAATTTTAGCAGATTGTGTCTGTCAAGGATCGGTCCATTTCATTTAGGGTATCACATTTGTGGGCAGTGAATTATTCATAATATTTCTTTTAATGTTTATGAGATATGTAGCAACACTGCCCCTTTAATTTCTATTACCAGTAATTTGCATCCTCTTTCTTTCTTAGTCTTGCTGAAAGCTTATTGATTTTACTGATCTTTTCGAATAATCAGCTTTCGGTTTCATTGATTTTGTTTTCTATTTATTTCCTATTTTCTATTTTACTCCTTCATTCTAACTCTTCTTGTTTCTTTTCTTCTGCTTATTTTGGATTTAATTTGCTCTTCTTTTTCTAGTTTGCCAAGGTAGAAGCTTAGATTATTGATTTCAGATACTTTTTATTTTCCATCATGCATTCAATGCTATAAATGTCCTCCAAAAACTGCTTTCACTGCAACTCTCAAATTTTGTGTTTTCATTTTCATTTAGTTTATTTTTTTTATTTTACTTGAGAATTCTTCTTTCATGCATGCATGTATTATTTAGAAGTGTGTTGTTTAAGGGTTTCTGAGTGGCTCAGTCAGTTAAGCATTCTACTTTTGATCTCGGCTCAGGTCATGATCTCACATAATCTCACACACTGCACAGAGCCTTCTTTGGATTCTTTCTCTCTCTTTCTCTGCCCCTCACCTACTCAGCCTCACTCTTGCTCTCTCTCAAAATAAATAAACATTAAAAGCATTGGAGCAAGTTTTAACATTATTGATCTTTTCAAAGAAATAACACTTGGTTTTGTTGATTTTATCAATTATTTTCCTGTTTTGAATTTTATTGATTTTTACTCCAATTTTTATTATTTATTTTCTACTGCTTGCTTTTAGTTTCAAGTTGCTCTTCTTTTAGTTTCTTAAGGTGGATGTGTAGAGTGTTAATTTCAAGTTTGTTTTTCTTTCCCTAATATGTTCAATTAATTCGATAAATTTTCCCCTACATACAATTTTCATTGCACTACATAAATTATAATAAGAAATTGTTTTCCATTTTCATTTAGTTCAAATATTTTTAAATATCTCTTAAATTTTTTAAAACTCATTTTTTATTTAAGATTGTATATATTTTTTTAAATTTCCAACTCTTTGGTGAATTTCCAGCTACTTTTCTATAATTGAGTTTTATTTAAATACATAGTGGTCTGAGAATAATTTATATGATTTCTATTTTTTAACTTGTTAAAATGTGTTTAAAGGCCCCAAATGTAGTCTTTGGGAATCTCCTCTGTAAGTCTGAGAAGAATCCATTCTGTTGTTATTGAATGCAGCAGTGTATAAATTTCAATTAAATCATTTTGATTATGCTTTTCAGGTCATTTATATGCTTACTTATTTTCTGCCTGCTTGACCTAGCAATTACTGTAAGAGAGGTGTTGATGTCCCCAACTTTAATAATGTATTTGTCGATTTCTACTTTCATTCTATCAGTTACTGCCTCAGACAACTTGATGTTTCATTGTCAGGTACATACACATATAAGGTTTTTATGTCTTTGTGTAACATTGAGCCCTTTTATTATTATGTAATACTTCTTATCCTTGTTAATTTTTCTTGCTCTTAAACCTGCTTTGTCTGAAATTAACACAGTTACTCTGGCTTTATATTGATTACTGTTAACATGGTAGACCTTGAACATTTTCACTTTTAACCTGAGATTTCATATTGAATGTGGATTTCCTAAAACAATGCATAGTTGGATCTTGATTTTTAATGTAACCTGATAGTCTTGGTTTTTAATTGGTATTTTTAGATTATTCATGTTTAAAATTATTATTTAAAAGTTTGAATGAATATCATGATGTTTGTAATTGTTTTCTATGTGGTGCATTTGTTCTTTGTGTCTTAACTCTTATTTTTATGCCTTCTCTGCTTTAATTTAGCATTTTATATACTTTCACTTTATCTCCTCTCTTTGCATCTCCATATCCTCCTGTTCAATTTTATTTTTATTTTTATTAGGGTTGCCCTAGAGTTTATAATATGCATTTTTAATTAATTTAAGTCTACCTTCAAGTAACACTCTACTGCTTCATGCATAGTCCAAGCACTCATGAGAATGTTCACAGCTCCTCCTCACCACATCTGTCCCTTATGACACCATTGTCATTCATGTTACTTACCCATAGTGCCCAGTAATTGTTACCATTATTACTTCAAATAAAGTTGCCTATAGGATGAATTAAGAATAAGAAAAATAAAATATTTTACCTTCATTCTTTATTTAATGGTTTTCCTTTCTTTAAATGTATCCTTGTCTCTGACATACATCATTTTCCTTTGCCTTGGAAAATTTATTTTAACATTCCTTGCATGGAAGTTCTGAAAATTATTTCTTTGAGACTTTTTTTTTTCTGGTCTGAGAAACTTTATTTCTCCTACACTTTAAGAGGATAGTTTTGATGGATATAGAAGTCTCGCTTGGTGGATTTTAAAATTTATTTTATGACTTTAGCTAATTTACTCCACTCTCTTCTTTCTTTTTTTTTTAATGTTTATTTATTTTTGAGAAAACACGAGAGAGAGAGAGACAGAGCAGGGCAGGGAAGGGGCAGAGAGAGAAAGAGACACAAAATCCAAAGCAGGCTCCACTCTCCAAGCTGTCAGCACAGAGCTCTTTGTGGGGCAAAAACTCACTTATGCGGTGAGATCATGACCTGAACTGAAGTCTGATGCTTAACCGACTGAGCCACCCAGGCACCCCTCTTCCTTTTTTCATAGTTTCTGATGATAAGGCTGCTGTGATAATTATCCCTGCCTCTTTCACGATTTTCTCCTTGTCACTAGTTTTCTGTGATTTGATTATAATATGCTTAGCAGAATAATTTTTTGGTTTGTTTTTTCTTTGTTTGTCTCTGCATTTCTTCTGTTACTGTTCTCTGAGCTTCCAGGAACTGGGATTTGGTATCTTTAATTAGTTTGGAAGGTTCTGAACTGTTAGTAGTTTACATAATTCTTCATTCTCTCTCTCTTCTTTTTTTTTTCTTTAAATGCTTATTTATTTTGAGAGAGCATGTGTGCACAAGGCAGGACAGGCAGAGAAAGAGAGAGAGAGAAACCCAAGAAGGCTCTGCACTAGCAGCACAGAGCCAGAGGTGGGGCTCAATCCGACAAACTATGAGATCATGACTTGAGCCAAAATCAAGAGTCAGACACTTAACCAACTGAGCCACCCAGGCACCCCTATTTTCCATCTAGTATTCCAATTACAGGCATGTTTTAAATGTGGTATTTCCCCACAATTTTTGGATTTTCTGTTTTTTTATTATTTCCTTCCTTCCTCTTTTCTCCTTCCTTCCTTCCTTCTGTTCTTTCTTTCTTTCTTTCTTTCTTTCTTTCTTTCTTTCTTTCCATCTTGTATTTCAATTGTGGAAGTTTCTATTGGCCTGTCAACCAGCTCATAACTTCTTTTCTTGGTCATATCCAGTCTACTGGATGAATCTATGAAATGAAAGCCTTTCTTCATTTCTGTTTCAAGACTCTCCCTCTCCACCCAGGATCTTGTTACTTTGTTAAAGTTTCCATTTCTCTGCTTCCATTGGCCATCTGTTCTTACATGTTGAATACAGCCTCAAATATATTCATCATAGTTATTTTATAGTTAATTACTTTTTCTGGTAATCCCAATATATATATCATAGCAGAATCTGATTGTAATGCTTGCTTTGTCTCTTCAGACTGTGTTTTATTTTCCCACTTGTCATGCCTTGTAATTTTGGTTGTATGATAGATATTTGTATCAGGTAGTAGGAAATATGCTGAGTAGCCTTCAGTATGTGGATCTATATTCATCTGGCTAGCAGTGTGCAGTGTGTTTGATATTATATGTGCCATAAGCTTTAATACTTTAATTGCCATAGGCTTAAAATTACTCTGGTATTTTTTTTCTCCCTCTCTCTTCTTAATTCTGGACTACATTAATGCTTCTCTGAGAGAACCTGTGTCTTGCAACCTTTTCAGCAGTAATTTGACATCACTATACTGGAGCCCTATTGATGTGGTAGTAAAGTGCAAGGGAGGTGAACATTTCCATAATTTTATGACTAATTTCACTCTTTAAGTTGGCCTGTGTCTCTGGACTGGGATGTTCACTAGTGTTTCTCTCTTGGTGTAGCTCTCACCTCTCTGCCCCCTTGGTTCAGACAGGAAGTATACACAGGTATAGAGTGAGAGGAATGTCTTTTCCTCCCCCATCTGGAATAAAGCTGTGGAAAATATTTTTCGCTGGTGAGTAGGCTTTTGTTATGGAGCACACTATGGGCACAGTAACAATAACTACTCTTCCTATTACCCAGCTAAAGCCATGAGAGGCTATTCCCTACATCTTCATTGTAAGAACTTGGTAGGATTTGGTGGGGTTTCTGCATATAAACTGATCAAAGTGTGGCAGCCTCGCAAAGACTCAACCTCCAGCAGTTTCTCACACAGGCTAGTCCACACTCAGTCTCCTTCAGTTCATCAAAGTCAAAATTATCTTTAAGTGGTCCTATGAAGTTATGGCTATAGAAACTTCTGCTCTAGGTAAGGACATATCATGTTTTACTCTCTGGATTCACCTGTCTGGTTATTTGTCTTCAACCCAAGTTTCCTAATGCATCCAACAAAACTAAGGCCTTAACTTTCAGTCTGTTCAGCATTTTTTCTTTTTGTAAGGATGAGAATAAATGATTTCAATCTCCTTACATGTTGTAGTTGAAACCTGATACTGGTCCTTATATTTTTTTATTACAGCAACTAGACAAACTTCTCAAAGATATTACCTCATAAAAATTATAATATTATCTTATATTGAAACTGTAATATATCTGGAGCTAGTAGTTTGTGCTATGTCTGATAAGTGTTCATTCTCATTATATTTATCTCAAATGTTTAAAATATCTCAGGGTGACTGTGAGTTCATTGTGGTGCCTCAAGCACTTTAGAAACTGCCGCTCTAATTGGCCTGCTGCACATAATGGTGGACAACAGAAAAGAGTGCATCGGAAATACACATATTCTCAATCACCTAGGCTGTGTTCCAAGAGCACTAACTAGTCACAGAGTCCCATTGGAAGTAAGAGGCCTAGGAAATGTTTTCTGCAAGATGTAAAGGGATTTGTCTATAGATAGTTACTTAAACCATGATGTAGGTTTAGCTTTCCATGATTTCTATGAAGATAAGATTGAAAGACTATTCATTAACATTTGTAGAAAATTTAACAACATTTCCTATAACCTGGGATTTTTATCTCAGATAATATAAAAATGCAAAAAGGACCTACAAATAGTCTTATATTGTTTCTTTTCTCTTATAATACCATAAGTAGCAGGTGGACCAGTGAAAAAATATTGTAGAAAAGTAGGTTTGTTTAAAATAAGAAAAAGTATTTCAAACCAATAAAATTTTTTGAAACTGAAACAGCCCATCTAAGAAAGTAGTTGAAGTCTCATGAGAATGTTTAAGCAAAGGCTTGAGTAGAAACAATAATCTCTGAATCTGGTGATTTGAATTATTTCCAACGCAACTTAGATTCCCTCCTTTTTAAAAGCTGGATCTAAACTCTATTTGAACAACAACAACAACAAAAATTCCCCCAAACCATAATGTAAATAACACAAAATTTTCTTAACAGAGAAATCCTGTGACTGACTTTGAGAGAAAATACAATAACCCAGCTGAGCAGTTATACCAGGTGCTTTTTCTATGTCATATCCTTTACATGTATTACCATATCACTTCCTCCCTAAAACTAATGAGGTAGGTATTGTTGTTGTGCTATTTTACAGGTGAGTAAAAACAGCCATGTAGATAAAAACATCAATTGAATATGGTACCAGGGACAAAATGAAGACAATAATATTATTACAAAGTTGTACTTTAAAGGAGTTGAGTGCATTGTGGATGAGGAAGTAGTATAAACATTGGCCGGGATATATAGGAGTCAGCATGGAAGTTTGGGGACAGTTAGCTGTCTAAAAGCTTTGGCCATGGTATACTGAGATTAAAATGCACAGAGAGGTTGAATTATAGAGATCCAATAAAAGCATAAAAAGGAGCTTAAGTTGATGAAATAATTAGTGAAGAGACTTCTACAATGACAAGGGAAATGAAAACATTATTTTGGGAAAATTAGAAACAAAATGAATGAATTTAAGTAAAACTATCAATTAAATATAATAACTTTGTTAAACATTTATGACAACTGGCTGACAAGTGAAAGTAAAAGAATTATTATTGGATTCCAAGCAAAAAGTGAAAATACAATTATTTTCTGTTCTTTGATGGATGATTTGTCTATTGACACTTTGTATATAGAGAGTAAAATGAAAGGAAAGTAATATTATAAAAGATACCTTCTGGTTGCAAAATCTGTACAACAAAACTATGCCTCTTTGTACCTTCACAGGTAATTCTGTGATTTTATGGAATAAGAAAAGTTAGCAATTTTATAGCAGCTCAAAAGTTCACCAATCTTATGGACAGTTTGCTAACTGTAATATCAAGAACACTGAGCTTGTCACTTAGTTGAAGTTTCTTCTAAAATATAGTTTATGTAGAGAAACAGCTAAAGAAAATGAAAGAATGATAGGTCATAAAAGTCAAACAGGATAAGAAATAAAATTTTATATGTTACCTCTAGTCAGTCCAAGTAAAAATCAAAGAAAGGAGAAGTGAAGATTGCTTACCATGGCTGAAGAATAGAAACTGTTGGCAGTTTATTCTCAGAATAATTGAAGATTTATGATAAAATATGGCAACCTGTGGAAACAGTTTAAAGGGCATGTAAGTTGGTTACTGGTGTTACATGCTTGCATGCGATTGATTCTTTCTATGAAATACGGATATATGTTATATAGGATTATGTATAATATATACATAGGATATATATTATTTTACATAATGCATACATATATGTACAGATATTATATACATATATAATAATGCATACATATATTATACATAAGAAATACAAACAAATGTAATTAAGAATAAACTAGATAGTTTGGAAGAAAAAAGGAACCATTCATAGAACAGCAAGGAAAATTCAAAGATCACAAACAGTATCCATAGAGAAAGAGAATGAAATAGAAGGTCTAATTTAAGCTATTCAAGAGAAAAGATTTGCTTGCATAGTTTCTCTACCTTGTGAGTGATGAAGCTTATGCACGACCCAAATAATCAGAATGATGTGATGATAGGACACAGTGAAGCAAGTTGTATATTGAAACTAAATAATATGCATGACTAGGACTTGGTAGAGATGGGGTCTAAGAGGTAAAATCCTAATAATGAATAGAATTCAGGAAAAGCAAAAGCCTACACGTAAGAAAGCCTTCCCTGTGTCCACATCTGTCTGCCTGCAGTTGGTTATAACAGTTGAGTTGAGCTGAGAGTTGAGTCCTCAAGAGGAAGAAAGTAAACTAGTGCTTGTGTTCTTGTCTCTGAGCTGTTGTGAGGGAAGAAAGGTAACTATAGAAGCACTAGAAAATGTTTCTTATGGTAAAATTTAATTTGGTGCTGTATTTTTAGGACCTGTTGAAATGCATTATTTGGCTCAAGACTACTAATCAAGTATCAGACCAAGAGTCAACTGGAGCATTGTACCATGCTCAGTATTAATATTAAGGTCTTCAACCTTGTATAGATTTAAAAATGATAATTATACAGATTAATATGGTATCCTAAACTCATATTTCTTCTTGAATAAAACCTTAAAACATATTCAATAATTATAAATTTTTATATAAGATTATGAAAGATATTGATCTACTTCAAGGTAGCTATCTCTAAATGCGTCTACAACTTACCTGAACAAAAATCATAGAAATTACTGCTTTCTATGGATGTGCAGTTTTGATCAGTTGATTAGTAATATTCTTCTACTAATATAATTAAAAATTAGAGTAAAAAATACCTGAGATATTTGTTGCTATTCACAGTTGATAATTATTGGAGGATAAGAGTGTGCAAGGTACTTGTACATCATTGTCAAAAATATTTTCATAGGATAATTTCAAAGTGTTCATTTTCAATTTTCTAATTGATTATAGTTAGATTTGCTGAGGTATAGAAAGCTGTTAAAATATTTTACAAATTTCCTCTGAAAAGAGTGATTAAAAAAATATGAAGAAACTCCCTTCATTCTACTAGGGGAGTCTGCCCTGGGCAAGCAATCTGATTGAATAATGAGTGAACAATCAAATATGCCAAAGAGAATAAGAATATAGCCTCTCCCAAATATGCAGTGGCCAGTTTTTTATAGAAATAAATATTGTTGCATGGCAGAAAGAAATGAAATAAGGAATAAAATAGAAAAGATAATATAGAAAAATAAAGAAATATATAGATATTTAAAAAATTATAATTGTGCACATGAATATGTATCACAGATGTAAGAGCAGAGAGTCAGGGAGTCATTGTACATATTATTTCTTAATATATGAAAAGTACAGGTATAAAATGGGGAAGTCAGACACAGAAGACTAGTATTTGGTCTACAGATCACATTCTAGAGTAACAGGGATTTTCTCAGATTCATCCCAGAGAAGGAAATATATCTTTCCTGGAGTCAAAATGGTAAATTTGTGTCTCTGGTGGCAGAGTGAAGAGTAGATCAACTTTAGGTATTTTATTTTCAGTGTGTGATCTTATAATGAGGATGATACTCCATGAAATACTATTCTTTTACTAGGATAATGGGAAAGCAGGAATGAGACGGGAGGAAAGAAGACACATATTCTGCCTGCCCAATCCCCAAACTATAAAAGTGGTGAAATATATATCATTGTTCGATTCAGCTGTGCAACAGTAAAAACAGTTTTATTTTTATCATGATGGAAAGGAAATTATAAGAATGGAGAGACCTACCATTATTTATCAAACAAGACCGCACCTTTAATCTCCATTTCTGCATTGAGACAAGGAGACAAGGAGACAATCAAAACATTGATTTTATGTTGCACCTCACACATTCACTCTATAAATATATTTTACCAAGGGAACGTTTTACTGTTTTTACTACTGTTCTTCATCCACTCTAATTCTTAAAAATAGAACTCAATAAACAAAAAATGAATACTTCAATTAAAAATGGGCAGAAGACACAAATAGACATATTTCCAAAGAAGACATACAGATGGCCAACAGACACATGAAAAGATGCTCCACATCACTGATCATAAGGGAAATACAAATAAAAATTACAATGAAATATCACCTCACACCTGTCAGAATGGCTAAAATCAACAACACAAGAAACCACATGTATTGGCAAGTATGTGGAGAAAGGGGATCCCTATTGCACTGTTGGTGGGAATGCAAACCGGTACAGCAACTCTGGAAAGCAGTATGGAGGTTCCTCAAAAAGTGAAAAATAGAACTACCCTACAATCCAGTACTTCCACTACTAGGTAAATTTACCCCAAGAAAAAAAAAATTACTAATGCAAAGGGATACATACCCTTTCCCACAATATTTATAACAGCATTATATACAATAGCCAAATTATGGAAAACAGCCCAAATGTCCATCAACTGATAAATGGATAAAAAAATTATATATATATATATATATATATATATATATATATATTCATTCTATAATAATGTAATTTTACTTTGCCATAAAAAAGAATGATATTTTGCCACTTGGAATGACATGGATGGAACCAGAGAGTATTATGGTAAAAGAAATAAGTCAGAGAAAGACAAATACCATGTGAAATTATTTGTCATTATATTCTTTGACATTATTTCACTCACATGTGGAATTTAAGAAACAAAACAAATAAGAAAAGGGGAGAAAGAGAGAGAGATAAACCAACAAACAGATTCTTAACTACATATAAAAAATTGATGGTTATGAGAGGGGATGGGTTAAATAGGTGATTGGGATTTAAAAGTATGCTTATATGATGAGCATTGGGTGCTGTATGGAAGTATTGAATCATTATATTGTATACCTGAAATGAGTATCCCACTGCATATTAACTAACTGGATTTTAAGTAAAACCTTAAAAATGTACATGAATGAAAAAGAGAAATTTTATTTTACTTTATTTTTTCAGAAAATTTATTTTTTTAAGGAACAAATAAATAAGAGAATTTGCTGGAATAATCTGGGATAATGAGAATTATGTCCATTTATTGGATTTTTTTTGTACTTTCCATTCCATGAAATATAAGTATATTAAGCTTAGCCTTATATATTTTGTATTATATATTAATTTCCCTGTTTGTGTAGAGAACAGAATACTCAAATCCTGTGTTACAAGTTATATTATTGTATCATATGCTCCAGTACATATGATATCCCTAGATATAAACAGGAAAAGAAAAAGGTCTTTCTGGATTGTCTTGCTGTGATTTGAACACTGGATAGGGAAAGAATGTAAGGGGCATGGGAAGCTATCACAAAACCATACTATTAGGTTACAATACATGTAATATACATAAGAATATCACTTTTTACAAATATACGTGTAAGTTATCTTCAGTTGTTTTTCTAATAAGCCCCCAAAATGTTTTGAGCTCTCTATTTCTACAAGCATAGCATTTCTTCCTGCCAAAATATATGTGGAACACATACGCACATAGACTGTATGTGTTTCACAACATATAACACACACACACATACAGAAAATCATCAATGTGTGCTTTCTATTTTGCTTTTTAGAGTACCTTTCTAAAAAAAATCGTTTATATCTAAGGCATCCACTTATAAGAGAAGTTAAGAAGTGTTTCTGATTTCTGTACTCCTCTTTACAGTAGATGTACCTACCTTTTCTTTGGCATTACATGGTGCCATTTGACCTCTGATACACTAAAATCCCCTGGACTCCATGGAAATCAGGAAGTCTGTCTCAATGGCAACATCTTCAATGTTTACACTAGGGCTATAAAGCAGAGCAACCAGGTAACTTTAAAAATGTAGGTGTTTCCCTCACTAAGGGAAGCTTAGAGCAGTGTCTTCTGGTGCTTCTCGTGGAATATAGCTAGGCAGTGGGTGTATAGGTGACACATGATAAATCCAGTCCAACTTTCCTATATCCCCAAACTTTTTGTTTCCCTCCCCCTTATCACACTATGGAAATTTTTGCATCTCAGCACATTAAATATAAGCCACCACTAAGTGAAGTTAGGTTCAGTCTACTAATATTAAAGCTACCTCTAACTATTCAAGTTATCTTTAAATGCAAGAGCTAAATTAATTACACTTATATAAATATAACCCCATCCGGTATTATATCCTCTTCTATTTGAACCTTAGAATTCATCTCACACAAGTTCCCAGATTTCTTTTTTTTTTTAATTTTTTTAACGTTTATTCATTTTTGAGAGACAGACAGGGTGTGAGCGGGGGAGGGGCAGAGAGAGAGAGGGAGACCCAGAATCTGAAGCAAGCTCCAGGGCCAAGCTGTTAGCACAGGGCCTGATGCCGGGCTCAAACTCGCGAACCGTGAGATCATGACCTGAGCCAAAGTAGGACGCTTAACAGAATGAGCCACCCAGGTGCCCCGTAAGTCCCCAGATTTCTAATGATAAATGTTAGCAAAGCCTTACAATTCTTTGGCTATGGTTTCTTCCTCCTCTTCTTCTTCTTCTTCTTCTTCTTCTTCTTCTTCTTCTTCTTCTTCTCCTCCTCCTCCTCCTCCTCCTCCTCCTCTTCCTTCTTCTTCTTCCTGCATTATTGTGTGTACCTCTATGTCTGGTGTCTGTTGAAATTTGATCCTAGTTAAAAGCTAATGGCAAACAGGGAAAGGAAGTTTAGGGTGGTTCTTGAGGAAAATTAATTCCCTGTTCAATAACCAAACCTAGATGAAATTATCAAAGAGTTTTCAAGTAAAGAAAGTTTGCTGTTAAGGCCCAGTTTCAACCAAACCAACTTCCAAATCACATCACTAAGGGTCAATTTCCTGGAACCACTCCTGGTATTGTTTCAGAATCAGTCATGTTTCGATAAAGAGAAAGGAGCTACTTAATAATTTGAGCAAGAAATTTTTAATATAAATAATTATTAAATAAACTAGGGAATAGTAATAGTGTGAGATTCCCTAATAAGTAGGGAGAAGTCTGAATAACATTTAGGAATGACAAGTATAAAAGTTACCATGCCCCATAGAGCTGAGATAGAACACTCCAAGGAAGAGTATCTCCCCTTCAAGCCTGAGATCCAACTATGATTGGAGAGACTGAGGCTGTGGTTTACTGGACGTGAAAAAGCTACTGAGGTGCCATGCAAGCATAACTTTACAGGAATGTGCCCATGCTGTAGCACTTGAGTGATAGAGAAGCTGCATTTGCTGCAGAAGTTGTATGTATGGCAAGAACCTGGTACTGGCGAATCCAGCTGTGCTGTTGGAACCATATTCTAGGGCAGCCATGCACAGTGAAGAAGCATAGCAGGAGAATACCGAAACTAGGAAGGGAAGACACTTCCTGCTCTGAATTCCTAGTAGTGACTTCTAATGTGAAAACTGAACATCCTGCCATATGGCAAAGGAGAAATGCTAACAGAACCTATTTTATTAGTATAGAGAAAGCAATGAAGGGTGGACTCGGGGATGAGAGGCAATTACATTGAAAATTGGCACAGTTTATATTATCATAATTAATTTTTAAAAAGAATTAGAGACTTAGCTTTACGTTATTGCCCCTGTTACCCCCAAAATAGTGATTTCATGCTCAGGAAGGACAAATTAATTATAGAAAAAAAGAATTACATTTTATATTCACATGTAAGTTTTAGTGTGATAAATAAAAGGAAAAAGTACCTTGTTGACTAAATATACATGCTAGCTCTGACTTTGCAGCTAGATTAAGCAAAGGCCCATATCTTATGTGGTCAACTCAGATTACATATTTTAATGTGGACTCAGGAAAGGATTCCACTTTTGTGTTTATGGTGTGCTGGAGTATATTTTCCAATCTTTTATTTATGATGAATGACATTTGAATGTGGCTGAAAGGAGCAGGCCTACACTTTTTGAAATTTTAAAGCAATGGTTCAACAACATTTAGGGGAACAATTTCCTTCTAATTTTATAGCTATATGGAAACAAGAGAAATAATATTTTCTCTTCCCTCTGTACACTTGTGGCAGAACTGGTCTCAAATAACTTGCATTAATAATATTGTTTTGTAGTTTTTGTTGATTTGGATAGTTTACTATCAGCTATCTATAGAGCTTCTTAGGAGCTTTAACAAACATGTCGCAGTTGGGCATGCTAACCGTATAACTTACCCTAATATGACACCTGTTCACCTTCTTGTTAAAAATTTATAAGCTGGTTTCCTATTATGATTTTCTGTATGTTCAATTTTCAGAATAATTAAAACCTAGGGGTTCCAGAGTGGTTCAGTCAGTTAAGTGTCTAACTTTGGCTCAGGTCATGATCTCACAGCTTGTGGGTTCAGGCCCCGTGTCAGGCTCTGTGCTGACACGTCAGAGCCTTGAACCTGCTTCAGATTTTGTGTCTCCCTCTCTCTGACCCTCCCCCACTCGTGCTCTGTCTCTCTCTCTCTCTCTCTCAAAAATAAACATTACAATTTTTTAAAATAATAAATAAAGACTATTTGTTTCTTCTTTCAAAATTTTTATTTAAATTCCAGTTAATATACAGTGGGATATGAGTTTCATGTGTACAATATAGCAATTCAATACTTCCATATAACACCTGGTACTCATCACAAGTACTCTCCTTAATCCCAATCACCTACTTAACCCATCCCTCCATCCACCTCCCCTCTGGTAATCATGAGTTGTTCTCTAAAGTTAAGAGTCTGTTTCTTGGTTTCTCTCTCTCTCTCTCCTTTCTCTTTGCTCATTTGTTTTGTTTCTTAAATTCCACATGTGAGTGAAATTATATGGTATTTATCTTTCTCTGACTTATTTAATTTAGCATAATACTCTCATGACAGTTTCACGGCAAAATTTCATTTTTATGGTCAATTAATAATCCATTATATACATTTAAGATATATATCTATTATATATATACATATATAATAGACATATATCTAGATTATATGTATATAATATATATATTATATATAGATTTAGATTATATAGATTACATAGATTTAGATTATATATATATTTAAGATATATATAATGGAATATTAATTGACATAAAATGAATTATAGTATATTATATGTTATGTTATGTTATGTTATGTTATGTTATGTTATGTTATACCTTTTATCCATTTTTCAGTTGATGGGCACTTGGGCTGTTTCCATAATTTGGCTATTATAGATAATACTGTTCTAAACACCCGGGGGCATGTATCCCTTTAAATTAGTAATTTTGTATTCTTTGGGTAAATACATAGATTGTATTGTATTGTAAATACCTAGGTTGGATTGTAGGGTAGTTCTATTTTTCATTTTTTGAGGAACCTTTATATTGTTTTCCAGAATGGCTGTACCAGTTTGCATTCCCACCAATAGTGCAAGAGAGCTCCCCTTTCTCCACATTCTCGCCAACACATGTGGTTTCTTGTGTTGTTGATTTCAGCCATTCTCACAGGTGTGAGGTGACATTTCATTGTAGCTTTCATTGTGTTTCCCTTATGATCAGTGATGTGGAGTATCTTTTCAAGTGTCTGTTGGCCATTTGTATGTCTTCTGTGGAAATATGTCTATTTGTGTCTTCTGCCCATTTTTAAGCTGGATTATTAATTTTTGAGGTGTTGAGTTTTATAAATTTATAGATTTTTGATACTAAGCCTTTATCAGATATGTCATTTGCAAATATTTTCTCACATTCCTTAAGTTGCCTTTTAGTTTTGTTGATTGTTTCCTTCAGTGTGCAGAAGCTTTTAGTTTGTTTGCTTCTTTTGGATGAAGTCCCATTAGTTTATTTTTACTTTGGTTCCCTTCCTCAGTAGACATATCTAGTAAAAAGTTGCTATAGCTGATGTCAAAGAGGTTACTGCCTGTGTTCTCCTCTGGGATTTTGATGTTTCCTGTCTCACATTTAGGTCTTTCACCCATTTTGAATAATTTTTGTGTATGGTATAAGTGGTCCAGTTTCATTCTTTTGCATGTTACTGTCCAGGTTTCCCAAACACTGTGTCTTGAGGAGACTTTTCCCCATTCGATATTCTTTCCTGATTTGTCAAAGACTAATTGATCATTTAGTTGTGGGATCATTTCTGGGCTTTCTGTTCTGTTCTATTGATCTGTGTGTCTGTTTTTGTGCCAGAACCATATTGTCTTGATTACTACAGCCTTGTAATAGAACTTGAAGTCTAAATTTGTGATACCACCAGCTTTACTTTTCTTGTGATGCCATTTGGAAACTTTTGTGGTTCCATACAAATTTTAGGATTGTCTATTCTAATTCTGTGAAAAATGCTATGGGTATTTTAATAGAGATTGCATTAAATGTGTAGATTGATTTGGGTAGTGTAGACATTTTATAATATTGATTCTTCCAATCCATGGGCATGGAATGTCTTTCCATGTGTTTGTATCATTTTCAAGTTCTTTCAGCAGTGTTTTATACTTTTCAGAGTACAGATCTTTCAAATCTTTGGTTAAGTTTATTACTAGGTATCTTACTCATTTTGGTGCAATTGTAAATGGTTTTTTCTTCCTAATCTCTCTTTCTGTTGTTCACTACTGGTGTATAGAAATGTGTGTTGATTTTGCTTCTAATCCAATCATGCCTCTTATTTTGTTTGATTCTGCCTTTTATTCACCTAACTTTTTCTTTTAATTTTTCCCGGTCTATTTTTTTCTCTAGACTAGCAGGAGACTTACTTTTCATATTTTTATATCATATTGAATGGAACAGTTTTATCCTCCTTTTAAGTATCGTTCTAGTCATTTCATGGGCTTTCAGAAAATACTGCTTCAGCAATCTCTTTATGACATAGCTTGACACTTTTAATGATGCCAGTGCCACACTTCACTAAATTATCCCTCTCTTGTCCTTATATGCAGAGAATGTCTATGAACACTGACAAGCTAACTTCCAATTTGTCCTAGCTAATAACTAACATTGTTAGACCTCAGAATAAATACTTTGTAATGTGTATTTGAAGAATGCTCCAAAGACCTTACTAATTATATAAAAACTGCAATTTTTTATATAATTTTTTATATATCAGTTTTATATAAAAACTGACAATTAAAATTATTATAACAATCCCCATTAATAACACCATCCATAAAGTGATATTTTGTGGAGATGAACTAAAAAACATAGCCCTTAAAACATCTCTGAGAATAAAGGGATATCTGAGCTTTGGTGTTCCAAAACAATAAAGGCTACTTAGAATATCCACTGGTATAATAGCACCCCTCTTCTTTGTGTTAATATTATATATACCAGGTAAATCTTACTAAACATTGATCTTCTAGTCCATCCCCAAAACAAAAACAAACACACAAAAAATAGATAAACCAAACAACCTGATGGATTTGGAAAAGAAACAGAAAACCTATAAGATTTGGCATAATTGGTACATAACTTTCCTAAATGATTCTGAAAAATCACAGACATTGAAAATTCCTTCTGATAGTTGTATTAGTTGTCTTTTGTTATAGAATGTTAACCATATCTTTGAAATTTTTTGATTGATTGCACATGCTGTTATACATCTCAAGCATGCTGCCTTAGAGTCACATTATTAATATATAATTGGGTGACTGTATACAACTTATATATATTGCATATAACTTCACAGGTTTTAAACATATATTTTTTACAAATAAATGTAGTAATATAAACTGTGCAACAAATTAAGAAAAAAACTGTATATCTCAGTAGCTAAATATCTATTAACTCATAAATAACTTCTGAGGAATTTTTTACATTAAAAAATAATGTTATTTAAATTTTTTTATATCTTTCTAAATCAAAAATCTTAAAAACATGCTGAATTTTAGTATAAATTCAGATTGATTCTAGTAGAAATATGTTGTTACAAACTTTCTCCAAAAAAACTCTCACTAGACAAAAAAAATTATAAAGTATAAAAAATGAAGTACATAATTTATCAGTTTATATTTTATAAATTAAAAAACCAACTGGGGCCTGGGTGACTCGGTTGAGCATCCGACTTTGCTTAGGTCATGATCTCATGGTTTCTGAGTTAGAGCCCCATGTTGGGCTCTGTGCTGACAGCTCAGAGCCTGGAGCCTGCTTCGGATTCTGTGTCCCCCTCTCTCTGCCCTTCCCCTGCTCTCACTCTGTCTCTCTTTCTCTCAAAAATAAAATAAACGTTAATGTTTTTTAATTACTGAACTGTATCTTTACGAAGCTAAGTTTCCTGTAAAAAAAAGTACAAACTTTGTAAGAAGAAAATGTTATATTTAGTGAACTATGAAGAGCTATGATAAGTACCTGTCATATATTGATTTAGTTCATTTCTTTCAACTATGAATTTAGGATAATGAGATCATAGAATTTAATGTGTGCTGAAATCACACTTTGCTTTATATAACTGGGTAGGTAGAGTTGAATTGAGGCCAATCACAACCAACTTTGTGCTCCAGCCACTATACATTTAGGTATAATTTGAGGCAATGTAATTTTTAAAAACAACTTTGATAATATTTAATGCAATTTAAAAGAAGCTGAACTCCTAAAATTTACTATGTTTATGCACCAATATGTTAGTTTATAGCCCCTCACTGAATAGAGCAATGATCTGTCAAGGATGCCATCAATAATGGATAAAAATAATCTTTCCATAAAGGAAAATAAAATAACTTCCCTATTCTTAACTTCATTTGCATATAGATATGATGGATAGAGTTTCTTTAGTTTCTTTTTTATTTATGGATGAAGTGGTATCTATTCACACTAGGTATTATTTTGCTATCAAGTATGAGGAGAATTGATCTATGGCAATTAATTATTTCCTAATGTAAGTTTCCCTTACCAATTACTGAGAATGGAATCACATGGATATGTGGACTATGTATTAGATTTTTGCACTACCAAATGCCATGATAATAACCAAAGTGGCATATGAATAAAGAGCTGTGTCCACATTGAAAATGGTATCTTTCGCCATTAAATGTTTCAAGGAATTTTTAAATTTTTTTATTAGTTTTATTTATTTTTGAGAGGCAGAGGAAGACCGAGCACTTGTGGGGGAGAGTCAGAGAGAGAGGGAGACACAGAATCTGAAGCAGGCTCCAGGCTCTGAGCAGTCAGCACAGAGCACAATGCAGGGCCCAACCTCACGAACTGTGAGAACATGACCTGAACCAAAGTCTGACACCCAACTGACTGAGCCCCCCAGGCTCCCCTCAAGGAATTTTTAAATATCCAACAAAGGCTGTTTTATTGAAGAGTAAAAGCAAAAATTTAAGAATGACACCTTGTATCTGCTATACATGCTCTATCCCTCAAGAGAGGGAAGGAGAATATAATTAAAGTGAAACCCTTGACAATGGGCTCCTTATTAGGCCGGAGACATTGAGAAGTATCAAGAAAGATTTAACCCTACTTTTTTACCTTGTGGACCAGCAGAGTTTGTATCCTTGTTTTCAAATTGAAGAGCATAAAGGTTATCTTCATGATGTGGGTGCTTAAATTAAGAGTTGATTTTGCTTTTGGAATTGTGGGCACATTACAGAGTGAATGGAGCATGGCTTCTTAACTGGCCATTGATCTACACATACAACAGTCCATACACACCTTGATTTTGTTCTAATCGGTTTCCTTTCCTTTTCCAACTCAGTGCTCTCAGATTCAGGTGCTTAACACTGAGGGCTTGTTTGTTACTTATTTCTGTGGTTTGAACTTAGGAATTCTCCCTGCAAAATTTGAAAATTGAGCCCATAACAACCTTTAACTTTAGAAGACTATAAGAATGGGCATGATAAACATACCACATTTCAAGAGATAGCAGTCACCCTGATGATTGAGAAATAGATACAATGTTAGAATCATGGTATTATAGGGATGGCTGTCTGGGTCACCCTGCAACTCTTGATCTTGGGGTTATGAGTTTGAGCCCCATGTTGTAGAGATTACTAAAAACAAAACAAAACAAAACAAAACAAAAAGAAACCTTCAATTTCATAAACCAAAAAAAGTATAGAAGAACAAAAAACATAAGCAATGATAAAAGCAAGGCAATTAAGTATTATCAAAACTTCAATCCAATAAAAAGGTCTTAAAAAGCAAATAAGAAAATCTAAGATGAACTTCTGACAAAAGAAAATCAATTTATAAAAAGACTGAATTAACAGTTCTTGATAAATATGACCAAAACACACTATAATATATTCAATAATGTTTATTTTATGAATGTGAATAATCCCTATGAAAATGTGGAGCCTAAGAATGAAGATATGAAGAAGAGATTAAAAGGTGAAATTTCATTTTTATTATTTTTCTCTTCTGAACTGTTAACTTAAAAATAAAAATGCTCTAAGAGAGCCTGTTTGGCTTGGTAAATTGTGGTAAGCATTGGTTGATTTGAATTGAAGGGACTTTAGGATTTCAAATGCAGAATCTGTGGCTTTAATATTATAGAAATTTTATTAAATGAAAAATAGACAGATTATGCACTATGAGGTATTTATCCAAAGGATACAAAAATGCTGATTCGAAGGGGCACATGCACCCCAATGTTTATAACAGCACTATCAACAATAGCCAAATTATGGAAAGAGCCCATCAACTGATGGATGGATAAAGAAGATGCAGTTTATATATACAATAGAATACTACCCGGGGGTGAAAAAGAATGAAACCTTGCCATTTGCAACAACATGGATGGAACCAGAGGTATTATCCTAAGCAAAATAAGTCAATCAGAGAAAAACAAATGTCATATGATTTCACTTATATGTGGAATTTGAGAAATACAACCAAAAACATAGGGAGAGGGAAGGAAAAATAAGATAACAACAGAGAGGGAGACAAACCATAAGACACTCTTAAATACAGAGAACAAACTGGGGGTTGCTGGAAGGGAGGTGGGGGAGATGGGTTAAATGGGTGATGGGCATTAAGGAAGACACTTTTTGGGAGTGCCTGGGTGGCTTAGTCAGTTAAGCATACAACTTCCGCTCAGGTCATAATCACTCAGATCATGAACTGACTGTTCTTGAGTTTATCCCCCCATCAGGCTCTGTGCTGACAGCTTGAGTCTGGAGCCTGCTTCAGATTCTGTGTCTCCCTCTGTCTCTAACCACCAACCCCCCGCTTGTGCTTTGTCTCTCTCCCTCTCTCTCTCTCTCTCTCTCTCTCTCTCTCTCTCTCTCAAAAGTAAATAATAAACAATTTTTATTTTTTTTAAATAAGGGCACTTGTTGGGATGTGCCCTGGATGTCATACGTAAGAGATGGATCACTGGGTTCTACTCCTGAAGCCAAGCCTACACTGTATGTTAAGTAACTTGAATTTAAATACAAAAATAAAAATAAAATAGGTAAATTATGTATATTAATATATTTTTATTAATAAATTCACTAATTTTTAAGGAAATTTTTTTAAACACAAGTTTTGTTAGTGCAGAGTAGGGGTTGGCAGTTTTCTTTCTATAACAGGCCTGATAGTAAATATTGAGCTTTTGTGGATCAGATGGTTTTTGTGGCGACTACTCAAATCTGTAGTAAGTGGCTAAAAAGCAGACATAGACAATAGTGAACCAATGAGTACTGTTGTGCTCCAATAAAATTTTATTTTCTAAAACAGGCTGAAGCCTGAATTCAGTCAGTAGACTATAGATCACCCAAACAATGATGTAAACAGTAATTTAGTTATACCTATTTTTTTCTTTAATATTTTTGTTTTGTGTTATTATGTGGATAGGAATAAGGATGCCAAGACAGAGTGATACCAAAATAGGTACACAGAAATTAGCACCTGGGATTCCTTTGTCTAGAAACCCACGCAAATATCTCCTTCCATTGACTAAGTGAAAAAATCCTGTCTCTTCAATATTTCTAAAATTGCTTTTGTTTTTCACATTCTCATGATCTTACATATATACATTCTATCTGTTTTACCCCATGTAAACAAATAAATGTCAGCCCTCTCACTGTGTTCTCAGTAAACCAATAGTCACGTGATTTTAAATGCCTCCTCTTGTCATATGCCTTTGTTTTTCCCTTTTCCTCTATCTGTTTTCCAAACTGTTGCCCTCTCAATGAACTCCTTATAATACAAATATAAAAATAGCAGCCCTTGGTCCAATTTACCCAAAGACTGGATATCGAAGTATTTGTCCTTAAAGCATTTATCAAAAATCTTTCTGGGACAGAGGAACACAATTCATGAATATTTGAATGTTTCCACAACCTTGATTGGCAGAGATGAAAAGATACGTAGATTAACAGATGATAGATAAATGGTTAGATAGATAGATAAATACATGTAGAATGCTTTATTTGATATTAAAATGTTTGCAAACACTTCCTTGAGAACCATTATACCAATGAAATAAGAAATACCTTCTCTTTTGCCTGTTTAAACACTACAAATCAAAATTGTACATAGTATGAGTGGCTAGTGTTTTACGTTTGCAATTAAATTGCCTTTGAAGGCATGGTATCACGTGATAGAAAATAAACCTAATCCAATTGTATTGACATTTTTCTGTTTCTACTTAGTCAGACTTGACATTTTGGGAGAATGATTAAGTCTTATGCAGCATTATCTGTGTATACCTCAATAATCCTTAGGGGGGAGAGTGGGGGTGTGATTGTAAAAAGGGAATCCACTCTGAGTGTACTTTGAATTTTTTACTTTAAATATTAATTTATTTAGTTCCAGGGAACTAACTAATGTATAGCTTGGAATAGAATTTCTGAATGTTTATTATTTTTTGAAATTTATATAATGTCATTTCCCTATTATGTGTCATGATACTACATAATATATAATAACAATGATAATATATGCATTTTTCTTTAAAGAAGATATATTTCTCAGTAAGTCTTATTTAGGTATGTGTGAGTTACATACTTAAATTTTCTTTTGTAACCAAACCTTCCAGAGGTTTTAGCTCTAATCACAAAAGTTGGAATAAGTATCTTAAAGGAACTGACAAGTAGATTAAGAGAAAGCTGATAAACAGCAAGAATATATTTTGTGGGATGTATTTTCACTTTGGTGGTAAAAGGATAGCATTTTTATTGATTTTTTAATGTTTTTATTTATTTTTGAGACAGAGACAGAGCATGAGCAGGGGAGGGGCAGAGAGAGAGGGAGACACAGAATCTGAAGCAGGCTCCAGGCTCTGAGCTGTCAGCACAGAGCCCCACACAGGGCTCAAACTCACAGACTGTGAGATCATGACCTGAGCTGAAGTTGGACGTTTAAATGACTGAGCCACCCAGGCGCCCCACATTTTTTTTGATTTTTCAGGAGATATAACTAACTAATGAGAGATCATCTAAACAAAAAAGTATAAATGAAAAACTTTATGGTTAAATATGTATATAGAAAAATACAGAGGAACTGGATGTACAACTTTAAAGCAGGTAAAAAATGAAAATACATTTTTGTTTCTAAAAGAATTGATGATAAAATAAATGATCATTGAATTCTTGTGCAAAGGAACAGAAAAGAAACTGTTCCTTGCATTGTACATTTACCTTTTTCATTTTATGTTCTCAAACTACTATACAGAGTTTATATTGCTAAAATTATTGGGAAGGTAAACTCATTTAAATTATTTTTAAAATAAAGTTGATCACATGAAAAACTAAGATACTTACAGCAATATATTTTAATTATAAACATTTTAGGGCACATTTCATGTAAAAGCAAGAAACATCTGTAATTTAGTTCAGCAGGCAATTGAAAATGAACTATACATATTGCAACTGATGATTTTACATTTATAATTTCCTATAAAAGTAATTTTTTGTGTACTCTAATATTTATGTTACCATTCATAAATGAGATGGTTTAAAATGAATTCATTTTGTTCATTTTGTTTCGTGACACTGAGATGTTGGGAATGAAGTTTTTGCGTGAAACCCCAGGGAAAAGCTATATTCAATTGAAGTCAATTTCCCATGGAAGCAATGGTGTTCTATCCAAGAACAGAAGTAATTCAAAATTGCCATACAACCTCTGTAGATCCTGGGTGCTGAGCAGCGACCTTTATCCAAACTCACTAAGGCAGATCATTTCCTTTTTTTTTTTTTTTTTTTTTTTTGATATTGTTATTTATTTTTGAGACAGAGACAGAGACAGAGCAGGAGCAGAGGAAGAGCAGAGAGATGGAGACGCAGAAGCAGCTCCAGGCTGTGAGCTGTCAGCACAGAGCATGACCAAGGGCTCAAACTCACCAACCGTGAGAACATGACCTGAGCCAAAGTCTGATGCTCAACAGACTGAGCCACCCAGGCACCCCAAAACAGATGATTTTTAAACAGAGACTTGTCGGCACCCCCAAACACAAGATTGTTACCCACTAAAAATTTATTATCTTTATAAAATATTTATTGTCAGATTTATTCTCTTTATAAAAAGAACAAAAAGGGAGTGGAGTCCCTCCTAGGCAACATAACCGTGATAGACCCAGCAAGCCATAGCCTAGTTGTGAATGCTTGTCATGGATGGGCCGTCTTCAAAAAAGTTCCTTTCCCTCTTCTGTTGTGTCATCCTCCCTCACACATCTTGCCATAATCTGTTTCTCGTAATTAAAATTTACAACCAAACTTTATTATAATTTTTAAATAACCTTTTCCCCTTAAATTCTATCCAATTGTTAATGTACTCAACATTATAAATAAAAGTAATGGTTCATTTTATTATCAGATTAGTTAATGGAATAAACTATTTAATATCTTTATGTGGAAAACATTTGGCATCTAATTTGGGATTAACTGGAGATTTCTTTGATCAAATATAATCTTTGCCTCTCTGAAGAATTCCATGTAGCTTAATTAACTTTAGGTGTATAATATATGCAAATTAATGTTCCATTATTCAATGAATAAGATATTCATACTAAAGTAGGATCCATTTTTAAAAAAATTTGAATAGAAATGTTTTCAATCTCATATACATGAAAATTATTACTGATGAGATGAAAGTGGAAAATAACCCTCTGGGTTCTAGCTGATAATTTACATCTGGAGTTTTTTTTTAATTAATATTCAGAAAATATATTGGTAAATAACTGTTGTAAAAACAATTAGAAATGATGCTTGACACAACTGTTCTATCAGATTACATATCAAACACTATTTGAAAACAAGGATAGCACTATGGAGATATTTATGGAATAATAATAAAAACATCAAGATATGAAAGGACTTTTATGTAATTTTAGTACTTCAAATATCCTAAGATACAAAAGCTAATTTATATTTTGAATAATAAAACTTGAAAAGAAAAGAATCAAAATCAAAATAAAACAAAACAAATAAATCAACAAAAAAAATTTAATAGCCCAACCTGCTTTATATATCTGTAGCCTGGGGAAATAATAATATTCCATAAAAGCACTACAAAACAATGGTTCTAATATGTACACACTGCTGGCTATATTGCATAACTCTTGTTTATTTTTTTTCCTGTAAGTACCTATAAACTGATATACAGAATCTCCAATAGTTTTGCACAGGTATTTGAAAATACAAGCAAATGCCCACACTTACCTGATTTTTCTGCTCTTGCTGGCTTTCAGGACAGAATTATTTGTCCTGATTTATTGTCATAGGCCATCTATTCTTGGCTCTGTTTGAATCAACTATCCCACTGAAATTTAAAAAGCAGCAAAAATCAAATGTTATGTTATTTTTCTGTTTAGTGTAATGCCAAGATTGAAGCTGCTCTTTAGGAGCAGGGGCCATGCCTTACTCACCTTTGATCTTTCTCTCACATTTTAAAGTTGACCTACGTGTCCTCTACTTTCATTTTCAGAACTGTTTACAGAGATCCTTGAAATAATAGTGAACTTGAGATAATGTATCATAACCAAAATTTCCAATCACATAAAAAGAAGAAAATGACTGGACAGGGTAATTAAGGGATAATGTAAAGAAGTAAAATTTTGAGGGAAATTGGAAATCTTTACGTCTCAGTAATAATTGAAAGCAAATGCAAGGGAAGTAAAATAGAAAGCAAGAAGGCTGAAAAATCATGAGCGTTAAAATATGATTTTGCAATTAAGTGCTTCGCCATTATGTGATAACAATTGTGGTCAAACAACAAACCAATTGAGGAGATATTCCTAGGAAATCAATTTATTAGTCATCAAAAAATAAATGAATAGAATGAGGCAGTTTGCATCAATACCTGAGGTTTACTGGGCAGTATGTTATTGACTATCCTTCCTAATCTTGGAGGCATTGAGGCCTGAGAGCTGTAAAAGTAAATAGCTGGAAATACAAGGAATGTAACTTACTCAACCTGACAGGAAACCAGCTGGCTGTAACTTTTCTGCTCAGTGTAATACATTCATTATCAAGCTATGCAGAGCAATATGTAATTAAAACATCTGGAAATTATACCAATGTGAGGCACTAAAACTTTTATGAAACAATATCTTCCCTTTCTTCAGTGAACTTGAGTTGATGGTCTTATTTATCCAAAATTGGGAAACTTCTGCCACGGCCACAAACTTTGTTGCCTTGTGTGTGCGATCTTTTTCTAGTCTCTAACAAAAAGCAACATAAAATCTTACAGAGAAATGCACTAAAAAATTATAGATTACACAGATGATGTGACTAAATAGTGATAACTGCGTATTATATAATTAAACACGAACAGATTTTTGCTAAAACAGCCACAAGGTGAAGATGACAAATGGAGATACTGACATGGCATTAAAAGGCGGAATAGGCATTAACATGTTCTTGGGACAAAACCATTGCTTATTATACATTGCATGTATTAGGAATTTTTCAAGATATCGGGTAAAATTTATTTAATTATAGATTCAGTATGAAATGTATGCTTTATAAGACCATGGATGTTTATATAAATACAAAATGGTACTTCACTGAGTTTAAACTATCTACAATGTGCTTTGTCCCATTATGAACATTCCCTTTATCATAAAGAAAATACATGCTTTGGTTCTTTAAAAAAAATGCATTGTTTTCTTCTTTAATCAAGATACATATTCGAAATATTTGTACTATCCAACATCCTCTAGCTATTAGAAACCAGGTTCTTGTGACAATGATGCATGTTTTTGCTTTCCACGACATCTCAAGGATTTCAACTGGGCTTTCCTGGTGTAAATTGAAAAAGGGGATTTTCTGAGATTATAGATACCTGTGGGAAATTCTCCTGAAATGTCAAATACATCCCCTTTCTATCAGTGACTCTAGGGTTATCTCTACCTCTAGGCCACGTACACAGAAGCAGATTTAATGAGTCTTAGGGAGTTACGTATTGACAAATTGTTGTGCAAAGTGCTTGTGAAAATTTATACCCCAGTTTCACCAGCAGTGCAAGACAACTCACTGATACTTTTGAAATGAATGGTGATGTTGGCTTTTAGGTTTATTTTTCCTTATATGGTGAACATGGTATGCTATTCTCCATCATGCTTTTAATCTGTATATTCCTAATGACCTGTGAGAATGAGCATTTTTTATGAATTTATTGGCTTTTAGCTTTCTTTTTCATTAATTTTTGTAAATATTTTTACCCATTTTCTATTGTCTTTTTCTTTAAAATTTGAACATTAAGATTTATACATATATATCTTTTCTTAGTTTTTTTTTATCACAGATGTCTTATTCCCATTAGTAGTTTAATTATGGCTCTTTGTAGAACAAAATTTAGTTTTCTTTTTTTTTACAGATTTCCTTCATGTTTTTGTTTTGTTGTTGCTTAAGATTCATCATAGTTCCATAGCTATTATGGCTACTATAAATTGGATTTTTCTTTATCAATGTTTTTATTAAGCAATTATTGATATAAAGCAACATGCCTATTTATAGTACATCTACCCTGGCTAAACTTTTTTCATTTGTTCTAATAGATTATTTTCTTAATTTTATGGAGTCAAATAACATTGTCTGCTCCTTTCTAATTTTATATGTCTGATTTTATTTATTTTTTAATATGAAATTTATTGTCAAATTGGTTTCCATACAACACCCAGTGCTCATCCCAATAGGTGCCCTCCTCACTGCCCATCACCCACCCTTCCCTCCCTCCCACCCCCAATCAATCCTCAGTTTATTCTCAGTTTTTAAGAGTCTCTTATGGTTTGGTTGTCTCCCTCTATAACTTTTTTTTTCCTTCTTGTTTCCCATGGTCTTCTGTTAAGTTTCTCAGGATCCACGTCAGAGTGAAAACATATGGTGTCTGTCTTTCTCTGTATGGTTTATTTCACTTAGCATAACACTCTCCAGTTCCATCCACGTTGCTACAAAAGGCCATATTTCATTCTTCCTCATTGCCACGTAGTATTCCATTGTGTATATAAACCACAATTTCTTTATCCATTCATCAGTTGATGGACATTAGGCTCTTTCCATAATTTGGTTATTGTTGAAAGTGCTGCTATAAACAGTGGGTTACAAGCGTCCCTATGCATCAGCACTCCTGTATCCCTTGGGTAAATTCCTAGAAGTGCTATTGCTGGGTCTTAGGGTAGATCTATTTTTAATTTCTTGAGGAAGCTCCACACTGTTTTCCAGAGTGGCTACACCAGTTTGCATTCCCACCAACAGTGCAAGAGGGTTCCCATTTCTCCACATCCTCGCCAGCATCTATAGACTCCTGATTTGTTCATTTTAGCCACTCTGACTGGCGTGAGGTGGTATCTCAGTGTGGTTTTGATTTGTATTTCCCTGATGAGGAGCAATGTTGGGCATCTTTTCATGTGTCTGTTGGCCATCTGGATGTCTTCTTTAGAGAAGTGTCTATTCATGATTTCTGCCAATTTCTTCACTGGATTATCTGCTTTTCAGGTGTGGAGTTTGGTGAGTTCTTTATAGATTTTGGATACTTGCCCTTTGTCCGATACGTAATTTGCAAATATCTTTTCCCATTGTGTTGGTTGCCTTTTAGTTTTGTTTATTGTTTCCTTTGCAGTGCAGAAGTTTTTATCTTCATGAGGTCCCAATAGTTCATTTTTGCTTTTAATTCCCTTGCCTTTGGAGATGTGTGGAGTAAGAAATTGCTGCGACTGAGGTCAAAGAGGTTTTTTTCCTGCTTTCTCCTCTAGGGTTTTGATGGTTTCCTATCTCACATTCAGGTCATTTATCCATTTTGAGTTTACTTTTGTGAATGTTATAAGAAAGTGGTCTAGTTTCATTCTTCTGCATGTTGCTGTCCAGTTTTCCCAGCACCATTAGTGAAAGAGACTGTCTGTTTTCCATTGGATATTCTTTCCTGCTTTGTCAAAGATTAGTTGGCCATACTTTTGTGGGTCCAATTATGGAGTCTCTATTCCATTGGTCTGTGTGTCTGTTTTTGTGCCAATACCATGCTGTCTTGATGATTACAGCTATGTAGTAGAGACTACTGGGATTGTGATGCCTCCCACTCTGGTCTTCTTCAATATTACTTTGGCTATTAGGGGTCTTTCATGGTTCCATACAAATTTTAGGATTGCTTGTTCTAGTTTGAAGAAGAATGCTGGTGCAATTTTGATTGGGATTGCATTGAATGTGTAGATAGCTTTGGGTAGTATTGATATTTTAACAATATTTATTCTTCTAATCCATGAGCATGGAATGTTTTTCCATTTCTTTGTATCTTCTTCAATTTCTTTCATAAGCTTTCTATAGTTTTTTCTATAGTTTTCAGCATACAGATCTTGTACATATTTAGTTAGGTTTATTCCTTGGTATTTTATGATTCTTGGTGCAATTGTGAATGGGATCAGTTTCTTTCTGTTTCTTCATTATTAGTGTATAAGAATGCAACTGATTTCTGTACATTGATTTGGTATCCTGCGTATATGTCTGATTTTATAGGCCTATTACCTTGTTTAAATCTGTTTACATAATATGGACAAATAAATGAAAGAGACCTAGTTGATATACCCTTCTCTGCTTGTCACTTTTAAAGGATTAGTTTAAATATTTAACTACTCTTATTGTTGTTAAGCATGAATAAGTGCCATATCTCATTTGATTTTCTGTATTTGTAATAATCACTATTTTCAGCCAATGTGATATTATATATAAACACATTTTCAGGAAATTAACTATCTTTGCATTCATGAAATATACCTAATTTAATCACTCTCCACTTTTAAAAGTAAATCTGCTTCATTAAATATGCTAAACTTTTCTTGAGGCTTTAGCATTTGATTAAGAAAGTTTTCAGTCACTGATTTTCATTATGATATTTCTCTTAATTGCCTTCATTATCATGATTATATTGTTTTTACAAAATCTGTTAGATAATGTTAATTTCCTCTTCAAAAAAGTATATAATATTCTCTGTTCTTTGAGAGTTTGGTAAATATTTGTGTATAGATTTATTTGGATTGGGTATTGTATTAAAGAAAGCAGAGAGACATCATTTTATGACATATTTAATTTCTTAATGATATTGGGTATTCATGTTCTTAATATTTAGAGAGTAAATTTTGCATGTTTGCATTGTTGAGAAAATAATAAAGCTTATCTCCGATTATACATGAAAGTTTATAATGGAAAAATCACATGGGAGATTAATGTCTCGTTTTCAAGAAGAAAGGAGAGATTAAAATGCTTCTCTTGCAGCTCCAGTTTTTCAAGTGCCTTTAACTCAACTGTAGACTCTTGAGGTGGCATATTCTGCCATTCTTCTCTTTCTATCACTGTCTAGCAAGCTAGCTGGCTAGCTATCTTTTACTTATAACTATCCATATCTATATGTATCCAGACTTTTTTAATGTTTATTTACTTATTTTGAGAGAGTGCGCACACGCACATGCATGCACAAGTAGGCAAGGGGGAGGAAGAGAGGGAGAGAGAGAATCCCAAGCAGGTTTCATGCTCAGCATGCCCAACACAGGGTTGTATCCTGTGACAATGAATGAGATCATGACCTGAGTCAAAATCAAGAGTCACTTGTTTACCCAGTAGAGCCACCCAGATGCCCCTCTAACCAGATTTTACATTTGGTTATGCAGGTTCTCTATATTTTCCTAATGTTTGCCGGCTTAAAATTCCTGATGCTTGCCTTCCAAATTGCTGAAAGTGATTAGAGTTTTGTGCTCAGATTTTCTTGCTCTGTGCCTTCCTCTACCTATATATCCCCATTCTTGAATTATAACCAAATTTTCTAACAGTGAGGTGGAGCCTTGTATTATTGATGATTTTCCTGATTCAGTTAGTTGGCCAGCAGTTGGAAGAGTGAGAAAATAAATGCTTGGTCTTTGTATTCTCACATCCTTTAGCCAAGTAGTCTGTGAATTCAGAGTCAAATGAAATATAACAGTACTGCATTTTAGCTGACTTTTATAAATGAAGATGACACCAACCTAACCCTTGGTGTCAGACACAAATGCCAGCCTCATTACAACATTACACTGCAGAGGACAAATTCATGGTTGCCATTGTTTACTTCAAGACCTGAAGCTAGTATAGACTGTTTCACCCACACTCACACCTGCTTTCCATTTTCTTTTTTGTGCTCTTGGAGCTTGGGTATTTCCCTATCTACCTTTGTTTGTTTGATTTTCTCACTTTGTATTTTAGCTATCATTGCTGTTTTTAGATCAGAAAGTGTGTGTTAAAAAACAAAACAAAATAAAAACTAAGTGATTGTGTCATCCTAAATAGAAATCTGTGAAAGATTTTATAACAACTGCAATTATTTTGTCACCCCCTGTCTTTCTCAGGAAACAGCTGTAAATTTTTTAAATCATAAGAACTTAATATGTTTTTCATACCTAACTACAACTATTTTATTTCATTTAATTTCATTTAATTTCATTTGTAAAGAAAGATATTCGGGGAGCAAACATTAGCTGTGGCAGTTAAAGCTAAGTATACTAAATAACATCAATTTTGGAAGAAAGAATCATGTACTAATGATCAGGCCTATCACTGAGATTAAATAGTTATTTAGGTGCTCTGCATAAGCATAGTAGAGTTGTAAATGCTTAGTATAACTACAAATGGCTCTGATAATTTTTTAAGCATTTCTATTAAAGCTTCTCCATTTTTTACGGATATTTAGTTATGCACAATTAGACAATGTTTACTTCTACAAAATCAATGAGAATCAAAGCCTCTTGCTCAAAAATACCTACCATAACCTGCCCTAGTGTCTAGAATTATAATGTCTTATATTTGTTTTCATTAGGGCATTATTTTATATCAAAAATAACAAGTACTTCTGAGGTTTATACTCAATTTATATATTTAGTTGTCATACAGGGCCCAGAGGAAATATCAGATTTCACAGAGATGATGCTGATGTAGAAAGGAATGTGTTGAAAGGAGATAAGGAAGGCTCAAGAAAGCAAATATTATTGGAGATGTGTAGGATACATGGATAACATCTCAAATTTAGGAGCCCTCACAGAACAATAAAATAATCAGTGGAATTAGATATTGCTCTCCAAACATCTAAAAACTTTTTATTTGTACCTTTCTGTTAGGAAATTGAAAAGATTACTTAATATGAGTGTTTCTGCCTTCCCTCAAACCTGGCATCTACTGACCATAAAAGGAGAGTCTTTGTTCAACCACATTAAAAACAAGGCAAGAAAAACAAGAGAAATGCAATGTAGACATGACTAGGGAACCTAGATCAAACATAAAATAAACTTAAAATGTTGAAAGTTACATGAAGCTAGATATAGTGAAAGTACAGACTTGATAAATGAGTGGGTCAAGCTTGGAGCAGATTCAGATTTAAGAAACGGAAAAAAGATTCTGACAATGTTGCTTTGAATGGTAAGATGAGCCCCGTTAATGTGCTTTGAGGAAAGTAAATACAGATTGGATTCCTTTTCAATTAGTATTTGATGTTAAATGATGCCTCCTTAAATGCAACTCAGAGCATAATTTGAACCTGTGGGGCTATAGCTTATATCTGGGCCACACTATCAATTACTTTAGTTAATGTACGGTAAAGTGTAAAGTAAATCTTGTATTGGAAAATGAGGCAAGAATTTTTATTTCTTCATGCTCATTTATTTATACTCAGAGCCATGAAAAAAAAAGTCACATGCAGAAATATGAGGACTTTGTTCTGGAATTGGAATGTGTGTTTTGAATTTTATTTGTTGAAGAAATGTCCTAAAATGTGAAAGGTTTGTGTCTCCTCTAGTAAGTGTAACTATCTAATAACTAACACTATCCCAAGAAAATGTAGAGTCAGAACAATAAGTTGATTTTAAAAATATCATCATGTTTATTTGGAAAATACATAAACATGTATACTCATGAGAAATATCTGAAAGCCTAGCAGATAAATGACTCCCTGTATCCTACACTTAGGGCTAAAAAATACCATGGCCCTCGTTTCATTGCTAGAATTAGAAATACTAATAGCTCCTCTAAATTAGGAAGAGCTTATATTTGAATGTAGATATCAAAGTTGGTCATTGTAGATATATATCCTGAAGTCAGTCAAACTTCTAAAATGGAATACTTGCAAAATTGTCCAGCTGCTAATATGGTCTTTTTTCTCTGAACCAAAATAGTTAATTATTAATTATAATGTTACCCTAAGGTATCATTTTAAAACCACCTAATTTCTTTTTTTAAACTGATATGAATTTAATTCTAATTTGTATTTTTAAATATAACATTTAGACAACAACTTTTTAGAGATTGGATATGAATAAAATATTCCTCTATTTATATAACAAACTATAAAATTAATGTGATGCAGGAGAACCAGGGTGGCTCAGTCCATTAAACGTCACACTCTTGATTTCGGCTCAGCTCATGATCTCAGGGTTGTGAGTTCTAACCCCATATTGGGCTCTACACTGTCAGTGAGGAACCTGCTTGCGATTCTCTCTCTCTCGGTCTCTCCCCCACTCACACACTCTCTCTTTCAAAATAAATAAATAAATAAACTTAAAAAAATTGATGTGATGAAAATATGTTTAGATTCTATATGTTAAATTTTTAATAAAAAGGAATATGTTTTGCATTTGCTATTAAGATGTTTGGCGCAAATATAAGTTTCTAAAACTCTGAATATGCTATATTTTAATTTATCTTACAAGATGCAATATAAATATAAAGACATTTATATTTTATAAGTGAATTTATTATTTAAAAAATAATGTATTATTTAAATTAAATTAATGTAACTTAATAAGCACTAGAGATTCATTTTGTAAGTTATTCTGAGGATTTTTAAAATGTGCTTTGTAGTTCATTATTTTCTAAGAAAATTTATGCTTAATAACTCCTTGTTATAGTATGAAACCTTTTACATTACTTTTTTCCCACATATAAGATTAACTATAGAATTCATATTACCAAATTGAACAAAAATTGTAATCATTTTCATTACAGTTCAGATATATGCATGTATTATGTTGGTCCTTTGTTCTTATCAATGATTGATGTCAGGATTTTCATTTAAAGGCTTTAGCAACAATATGAAGAGATAATCTTCTTTATTTCACAATTCTAAATATACTTTTCTAAAAATATTTAGTCTACAAAAGAGGACGAATACTGCTTAAGCCAATCTTTCATCTTGAGATAATTCTTCCTTTAAAAAGGTAAAATTAATTAATAATAAATGTAAAATATATTTGAAGTAAATCTACATTTAATATTCTAAGTCTGCATTTACTGATTTTCAAGATCAGAGTTAATGCAAATACTATTTATCGTTAAAATGCTAAGAGGTCTGTATGTGAGGGAAAACAAATCTATATTTTAGGACAAAAATGTCAGTCATTGATGTTTTGCTGAAATGAGGTGTTAAAAAATCTGTGCTTCTCCTTTAGGCAAAGCTCAGAAAAAAAAAAAATAGTTTCCTTCCACTTGTAGACATAAGGAAAGTATACAGTTCATGAACTGTGACCCCAAGACAATTTCATTCATATTATATGTCATGTTTCAGTTAGAAGTGATTCAATTTCTGGGAATATAACCTTGACCTACACAGTGGTTATTTCTTATAGCTCTACAATTTAAAAAATATTATATGAAAAGATGCAAGTAGAAGCAAAAAAATGATATACTGTCATCTTTAAATCATAGGTTTCTATGTCTTCAACTATATAACATTGATGCTATCTGATAGAATATTTGTACTTGCATAACTTTCTCCATGTAGGTTATCATTGAGATTTCAGTTAACGGTCTCAAATCAATTCCTTCTTGAGAATCTTCTTTAATGAATTAAGAACAAAATAAAAATAAAGGCATGTATAAATGTCATAAATGTCACTTATTGTTTTAGGGAACTTTTTTTAATGTTTATTCATTTATTTTGAGAGAGAGAGAGAGAGAGAGAGGGAGAGAGAGAGAGAGAGAACGCAAGCACAAGAAGGGCAGGGGCAGAGAGAGAGAGGGAAAGAAAGAATCCCAACAAGGCTCTGCCCGCAAAGAGCCCTATGCAGGGCTAGATCTCATGAACTGTGAGATCATGATGCCCTGAGCCAAAATCAAGAGCCAAAAGCTTAACCAACTGAGCCACCCAGGTGCCCCTAGGCAATAATTTTAATGTAAATATTACTTATTATAAGTCCAAATACCACTCCAGTAGTAATTATTAACTGCTTTTTAATTAATTCTTTAATATTTTTTTCAAAAACATATTTCCATGTGGACTTTGGAAGATTTTAAAAACAGTAAAATTCCAAAACATATTAGTCATATATGCACATCTTGCTTTATTTCAACATTCTGACAGAGAAATAAACAGTTCCCTTGGATTATTGAGGTTGTTAGAATTTCCTTCCAGTATATTTTTGCTTTTGAGGGTCCCTTGAAAAGCTTCCCTTTAAAATTAGAAGGAGTAAATGAGGTTGAATATTCTGAGAAGACTGTTATAAGATGTGGTGATTCTTTATCTCATTTTACCCTATTAGAATTTGTTAAATCATGTTGATAAGCACCTATTTATGATGCATACACAGCCACATTACTTAAGGAGTGAAGCTGTATTTCCACAACGCAGATCATAGTTAATTTCCTACATTATGTCCTCTATGGTAAACAAGTCATTGTATAAGCCAAACAAGGACATTTATTATTGAGTGTCCTTTGGTATGGATAATCTTGATTACTGTTGTTGCAGAAAAGACTAATTCTTCAAAAGCCATTTTGTTCATACTACATTCAAATGAAGAATGTGTTTAGTTGGAAATTACCATGTATCTTTATGAAATGTTTAGTTGTTAATCTGTTTTTCATGTGTTGTAAAATACTCTCTAATTTAAATCTGTAAATTCAGATATGCAAGACTTGTTGCCTTGATTTAACCTTTTAATTAACCTTTTTTAATTTTAATTCCAGTATAGTTAACAGTGTTTTATTAGTTCCAGGTGTACAATATAGTGATTCCACAATTCCATACACTACTCAGTGCTCATTATGATAAATGTATTCTTAATCTGTATCATGTATTTCATCCATCCCCCCACTCACCTCCTCTCTGATAACCAACTGTTTGTTCCCAATAGTTAAGAGTCTGTTTATTGGTTTGTCTCTCTCTTTTTTTTAATGTTTTTTTTGTTTGTCTATTTTGAGATTGAGAGACAGAGAGAGAGGGAACATGCATGTGCATGCATACAAGGGAGGGGCAGAGAGAGAGAGAGAGAGAATCACCAGCAGGCTCCAAGCAGTCAACAGAGAGCCCAACTCAGGGCTCAGTCTCACAAACTGTGAGATCATGACCTGATGGATATCAAGAGACGGATGCTTAACGAAGTCACCCACCCAGACACCCCTCTCTTCGTGTATGTGTGTGTATATATATATATATATATATATGAAACTAAACACAATGTTTTCTAGACCTCCGCACTAGATGATAATGTCAGGCAATTCAAAGGACCTTGCTTTTTTCCCAGACTCTACCTGTGAAGAGACTTGGCCTCTCTGCTCTCAGAGAAGCCAGAGATTGAATCTCTGAGAGATTGAAAAATCTATCTAAAATATTTAACCTCCCTCCCCATTCCCGAAGTCTTGGGTAGAAGCTATAGGACACAGCATTCTATCTGTCTGTCTTTTTCTCAGGGACCCATTGAATATTTTCCTGGCCCACTTCCTTAATCCAGAAAACCCTTTCCAATCCAAGGGGAAACAAGCTCTCGGAATGTAACATTGGCATTGAATCAAATATGTGTATCTGAACATAAATTATTTCCTTTGTTTTTAATTTAAAAATTACACTTTGGAATTCTAAAATCATTAAGGGAATAATTTCTTGCCTGTCTTGTTTTCTCGATCCGTTTCTTACTTGGGGCGATGAGCATAAAGTGCACAATAATCTTCTGAGAAGGATGATGGATTATGGGCCTTTAAAAATACCAGTAGCAAAGTATTTATTAATATTCAAATACATTATCTCATCCCATTAAAAAATAACAATTTAGTTTTGTTTGTTTGTTTGTTTGTTATCCAGCATGTCAAAAGGTACTTATGCCAATGTATTTAAGATTATTGATCTGTTAGTATTTGCCCTGTATTAGATTTCTTCATGAACTGAATTTGGTTATAGTAAATACTCAGCAATGTGCTGAGGACGTTTTACACCAGTTATTTGCCACAAAGTCACACAAAATAGAGCATACACATACACACGCACACACATATACACTAGCTGGGAGATAGGGTGGGGGCAAAGAACAGGGTAATATGGAAATGCTTTGAGAATGGTGAAGCAGTCTTGTTGATCATTATGAGCATAGCATTGTCATCAGCTCTGCAACTTTTGGGGACCTGCGTTTCTCTATTCTCTTGCCTTGTGTTACTCTCTTGGTAAGTCTGTATCCTGTTGCATTAAAGAAATTATCCATTTTTACTGTGTCTGTTGAAAACTATCCACCAATCAAATAGTTGTTTTGCTATGAAATCACAGAAATTAATGTTAGATATGCTATTAACACACACATCATAGACACCGATAGCTGGTTTATTTGAGAGAGACTTGGAAAACGTTTGGAGGAATTTGATAATACTCTATTTCCAAGACCTATTCAGACCATATTTCCTAAGACCAGCATGATTTGTTCTAAGTCTGCGAGCGTAATTGTTTAAAGGTGTGGAACTACTGCCCCCTGTCCCTGAGTTTGGCTCTCAAAGCAGTAACCACTTCTATGCTCTGTACCTATGTATGAGTGTTCATCCACTTAAAGCCAATGATATGTTCCTGAAAAATCACAAGTTCTTCCCAAATGGAATGAATTATAATAAATGTAAACTCCAAATTCCAAATTAAATAAAACATAATAAAATACCTGCAAATAAGCACCAAACCACCATCACATTAATTTGTAAACCGCTTTAAACATTGTTTCCTAACCACTAAACAGTTAATATTCCTGTTTGTAAACAAACACTTTGCATGTGTAACATATTTCTTTGCTCTTTATTTGTTGTCCTTCATTTGCCATAAATTCCTTTCTAAAAGTCTTCTTTACAAAGGATTTGTTGTAAAATCAGGAAAATCTAAAAAAGCAAATGTGAAACACATTACATAAAATGCTCAGAACAATCTGACAATGGAAGAGAAATCTTTAAACTGACTCTAACACTATTATGTCTCTATTAACACCAGCAATATTCAGGATTGATCAATATCTTTATTAATAATTTTTACATACTTCCGATATCTATACATTAGATTCCCGATATTGATGTTCAACAATTAAATTTGGACTGTTCAGTCATATAACCTTTTAATGTTATACTTAGTTTTAAGGATGTAAATATAAAATATGCTTCTATAAACACTGGTCAAAAATAAAAACAAAATAAATCAAAAAAATAACTACACTAGTTTGAAAGATAGGTACAAAAGGGTTAAATTATGGAATGATATAACTAGGGACTAAAATTATAGAGATAGTCTACTTACATCCCAAAAAGGACACACTTAAAATTCACTGGAATGTTCTATAATTTACAGCTACAGTGGTATAGAAAACTATGACATGATTCCAAGCAATTCAGTGTTAAATTAACAAAACTCAAGTACTGAGAGGATGGAAAAATTGGCACCTATACATATAATCAAGCAACCAGTCTGTAAATTGAGTCAAACTATAAGAAACAATTTGGCAATGTCTAACAAAGTTAAGAATATAACTTCCCCTATGATCTACGTTTAGAAAATTTTTTATATTCATGAAATGAGCATGTAAACTGCATTGTCAGTACTTACGAAACCCTCATAATGATCTAAAGTTAAAATATCAAGTGACTTGGGGCTCTTGGGTGGCTCGGTCATTCAAGCCTCCGACTTTAGCTCAGGTCGTGATCTCACAGTTCATGGGTTTGAACCCTGCGTCAGGCTCTGTGCTGACAGCTCAGAGCCTGGAGCCTTCTTCGGTTTGTGTCCCCCTCTTTCTCTCTGTCATTCTCCTGCTTTCTCTTTCTCTCTCTCTCTCTCTCTCTCTCTCAAAAAAATTTTTTTTAATTTAAAAGAATTTTTAAAATCATCAAATGACTTTAGTAATAACGGAGTATTTATTAAACATAATACCAGTAGCCATTAAAAAATGTTCCAATTGTGTATGTTTCATAAGAATAAGCTCTAAAATGGAAGTAAAACTGTGAATTAAAAAAGCAGAATTTGGAACAGTAAGTATACTCTGTTACCCTTTGTATACATACTTTGTTATCATTTGAGTAAAAATGTATTATCTTTGTGTATATAGTAGAATATGCATGGATTATCTGTGAAAATCTGCAAGCACACACAAAAATCTGTCAGTGGAAAGGGGTGTTCTGAATGGTAGAGAGATATGGTAGAAAGATGATACATATTTCTTTGCATGTACGTAATATTTATTATTTAAAAATAAGTTTCAAAATATTTTAAAAATGCATTTCCAACATACTTTCAACTTAGTCATGTCTAAGACTATTATTCCATATTTTAAAAAATGAAACCAGTGCTCCGCATGGAATCAATATTTATGAAACTCAGGCCGAGAGGGATGAATAAAACTCTGTAAGCTTTTTAGCATGTGGCTAAATAAAGTTAAAACTGACCCATTCTGCAATTATACGTTAAAATTTATATCACCCTCTACCTGTGTTAATTCAGCTGAGTAAATTGTGCTTTTTCAGATTACACGTTTATATATCTCTATATTTGGGTAGCAAAGCCTCTTAACTACTGCACGTTCAAAAGATTTCAACAAAACTAGAACATAGAATTCCATAAATTTATGAGTTCACTCAAATTGGTGGAATAGCAGAGGGAAAACACTACCCTCTTCCTGAGTATAAATGTTTATTTAGATGCCACACATACAACTGTGTGTTGTTAGAAATGTGTTTTATAAACACATCTGTAAATGTGTTTGTATAAGTGTTTGTGCATGTGGGTATAAGTAAACATAAGATATTTTAATATACTTTTACAGTGCTTAATGCCAACTAACTTGTTGGTTGCAAGTTAAGCAAATGAATATGTAAAATAAAAGAGAGATTATGTAAGGAGCCTGAACACCACTGTTTATTCAGTTAAGAAGAGGATCCAAATCCATTCCTGAGGTAGTGCATACCCAGCCAGGGGTGTGTTTGGCTTGACCACTTGAGGAGCTCTATTAATCTTCCTTCTCTGGCCAATTTGTACATTTTACAACCCAGAAAACATCCCCCCATGATTAAGACCTTCAGACTGTGCCCGTCAGTTATGAATTCTTTGGTGTCAAGAGCTTCATACTTCTGGTCTCAGGTAACCAGGATTTATTCCTTTGGAAAGGCAATAACTATGTAGTTAGTGGAGATTTTGCCCTCATAAATTCTCTATAACATCATTTATTGCCATAAAACTCATAAAAATAGTGGGGGTGTTCTGATTTATGATATGATTCAGCACAAAAGTTTGAGGGCCAGAATTCAAATACACAGCACATGGTAACATGTTCAGTTTCAAAGAAACGTGAGTAATGAATTGATTGCTCTTTAATTTTTTTAAATCTAAATAATATAAGATCATATCATTTGATTCAGTGGGCAAGCTGTTACCAGGAGCAAAATAATAAATCCAGTGCTCCTGTAAGTATTTATTGTTACGTCTTATTTCTAAAACTTAAAAGAGATTATTTATTATTAGTTTGGTGAATGCTTCCTATGGTGAGTATTTAGATGCCACACACACATTGGTCTCGTTGTTCTCTTTTTCTAGCGGCCCGATGAAGATTTGTGTCT
Organism: Herpailurus yagouaroundi; assembly: GCF_014898765.1. NCBI lineage: Eukaryota > Metazoa > Chordata > Mammalia > Carnivora > Felidae > Herpailurus > Herpailurus yagouaroundi. Next base: position 91,608,035 of record NW_024412377.1, read on the forward strand.
CTGTGATAAAGTTGCACAGGCTGCATTAACTATATAAAGAAAAAGGGGCTCCGGAACATAATTCCAAACAACTTTAAATTTTCAAGCTGTACATGACATTATGTACACAGGTTTTCTTGGGTTGACAGTATTCAATTCCAAAGGTAAAAATATATGAACTTTGACAAATTCTGAGAACAGTCGTGGGTGGGGAGACAATTCTTGGAAGGAAAGAGAAAAGAGTATTATTGAGGATCAATTCTTATATCTTGTGTACCCTACACAATACTAAAATTATTTAATTGTTTGCAGAAGAGGTTTAGAACGTGAAATATGACTTTCTTATGTTTTAATGATTCACATGTAGTGCAGTGGTCTTGAATAGGATATATACACCCTACGATATGCGATGTGTAAGATAACTATTAGGGTGATGAAAGAAATGAGTAGAACTTCTGTTCAAATGTTAACTCACCTTTTAGAATCAATATATTTATATTTCTAATATGCATTATGTTACTAGAGAAAATATGGATATCTTTCCCTGTATTCTTGACTTTTTTTTTTTTTTAAACTAGAAAGTAGGTGATTAAAGTGTGTATATACAGTGGTGCATGGGTGGCTCACAAGTTGAGCGTCTGGCTCTTGATTTCAGCCCAGATAATGATCTCGTGGTCTGTGGGTTTGACCCATGTCAGACGTGGTCTGTGGGTTTAACCCAGTCCCCATGTCGGACCCTGCACTAGCAATGCAGGCCCTGCCTGGGATTCTCTCTCTCCCTCTCTCTCTGCCCCTCCCTGGCTCTTTCTCTCTCTCTCTCTCTCTCTCTCTCTCTCTCTCTCTCTCTCTCTCTCTCTCTCTCTCTCTCTCTCAAATAAACACATAAAAACATTTTTAAAAATAAAATGTGTTTAATGTGTATATACATATACATCATATACATATATAAACTGCTGAATTCAGTAATTAAAACAACATTTTTAAGAAGAAAAATAAACATAAAACTTAGATTCAGATTTAAAATTCTTGATTAGAGGTAAGAAGCAAAGCATAGGACGTGGTATTAACAAAATATAAGTTTTCCCACACCTCGTTTCTTTTTCCAGGTTTTGCATCTTTATGTAAAGATAGCAGAAAGAATATCTTGTCTGTTCTACCTTCCAGATTATTCTTTTTTGCTTATGTTCTGTATTAGTGAACGTGGGCTGCCGTAACAAAATATCATTGGCTGGGTGGTATAATTAGCGGAACCGATTCTGGAGGACTCAAGTCCCAGATCAAGGTGCTGGCTGATTTCAGTTCCTGGTGAGAGCTCTCTTCCAGGCTTGCAGTCAGCTGTCATCTTGCTGTGTTATCACAAGGCTTTTTCTTTGTGGGGTGAAGGAGAGGGGAGGGGAGAAGAGAAAAGGAAGGGAGAGGAAGACTAAGAAAGAGGGAGGGAGACAGGGAGAAGGAGACAAAGAGGGTCCAACCTTTATTTAACCTTAATTATTATTGTTCATTATAATATTATTATGAATTGTTACTCATTTAACCGTATCTGATACCTAAAGGTTCTGTCTCCAGGTATAGTCACGTTTTTGAGTTAGAGCTTCAATATATGAATTTGGGAGTTTTCCTTTCAGCCATATCATTTTCCAAGAAAGGATTAAAAAACGTCTGCTGGATTTTTTGACAGATAACTTCAGAGAAACTTCAAATGTAGCAATAAAATGTTTGCTATGTATACATCATATTTATATATGCAAACGAGTTCAAACAAATATATTGATAATATATATTTGCACACAGTACTAGATATTAGAAGTCATAAATATATGGTAAATAACATGTTTCTGAATAAACAACCCTTATATATTTTAAAAACAGGCTTATTTAGATTATAAATAATCTAAATAATCTAAAACAGGCTAATTTAGATTATAAAATAATTTATAATCCACACAATATCTTAACACAAAAAGAAAATGCACTTCTCTTTCTGTAGAAATCAAGAAAAAACCTATAACTTGCATTCCTGTATCTTCAATGGAGACCACACTTTTTCTTAACTATTTGAGAACTTTTTGGAAGTATGGAGAGCAGTAGCTTAAATCACACTTTGAGCTCAGAGAGATAATTTTCCCCTTCTATTCTCACAGCACCTCTCGAATCCATCATCTGATAAAGGGAAGAAGGGAAGGACAAAGAGTCGTCAAAGGTGGGAGAGTCACAGCATTTTTCCAGGGCTCTAACCTTGAGACTTTTAATGTTGCTGAAATGTATGCTTTGATTTTGACATTGAGGAAAGTACTTCCACCCCTACTCCCCCCATGCGAAAAAGGCAATACCTTATTCATTTAAAATACTGTCAATAAGGGGCTGCTTTTTTTAATGTGGGAAGAGGACTATAACACAAAATTCTTTCCTAAAGGTGAGAAGATAAGTGGGCCAGTCAGAAGGGAGATTTTTTTAATGTTCATTTTGCAGCAGGTCCAGTGAAAGTTGTTCTGCGCAATATAACTGACCTCTCACTAAGTGGCAGAACTTTTATAAAAATGTCTACTCTTCCATCTTTCTACCCAACCTATGGAAGTGACTCATGGATTCAGGAAAAAAAAAAAGCCACAGATAATGATTATTATTATTATTATTGCAACTAGAACTGATCTTGTACAATTTTGAATTTTGTGTGCTCCAGGCACTAAAAATATCTCTGACACATTGAATTCTGCCATTGTTGTAACCCATCTATTTTATTTTTATATAATAGCACCTTGAAATCTTTAGAGACGTGTTCATGAGAGAAAGCATTAGAAATATATCACCCCAGGCAAATAAAACCTACTCATCCACAGAATATCTTAATAATGAATTATACTTATTGTAAAGGAATTCTCTATAGAATTAATAAACTTATTATTTTCAACTTTAGGCCAATTGTTACAAACATTTTATAACACTAGGAGGGTTGAAGTATAACCAGTAAATAAAATCTCATGTGAGTCTCTTTTTTCTTAAAGTAGAAACCATACAAAATGACAGAATACTAAAATATGCATCATGCCGTGAAATATGTCTTATAATATTTCTAAAATATAACAGAAATAGGGTGTTTTTCCATTTAAACATCAACTGTTCTTTCCAGCTAAGAAAATTTTACACCAATGATTGTAACTAATGACATTTATAGAAGGATTTTTTTAAATATGTTTCAAGGAACAAATGGTAACAAACACTAATGGTATTTTATTAAACCTTTTGCCTGTTGGCAATTTGAGACACCTAAATGTGAGAAGACCCTAGAATACAGCAGAAAACTCTGCCCTTTTTCTTCAATGCAGGCTAAAGGCCACAACAAGGATAAGTAAAAAATGTTATTTGTGGTTTTGTTTTGTTTCGGTAAGTCATAAGAGCAATATCTGAGTCTTATTATCATGCTTGGAAATATACATAAATTATTGGGTTTAATTTTTACAATCACACAAGAAGGTACACTTATGAATGAGTTGAGTTTTAGAGAGGGTAAGGAGTGTACTCAAGGTTATGTAGCTAAGTAAGTAGCTATTTCCAAGAGATGTCTTTGGTTGCAAATAACAAAAGCAGCACTAAGGTACGCTAGGCAGAAAGGAGAAATTCATTACTAAGGCTCAGGACCATCTTACAAAATTTATGAGCACAGATTCAATTGGGCATCAAAAGGCAGTTGTTACCTAGTGTTGAAGAGTTCTTTGTGGCCTGAGTGCACTCATTCTTTTCTCTCTGAAAAAAAAAAAAATACGTGTCTTAGTTCCCATATTTTCATGGTATAACTTGATCAAATTTCACATTTTGCAACCTCGGAAGCCTGAAGGAAATGATTCTTTCTTTGTCTCAGCTTAGTTAAGATGTGCATTTTTACACCGGTCACCTTACAATAGAAGGTTATCACAATATATGACCTACTCACAGCTCTTCCCGGGAAGAATGAGAAATTAATAAGGTCATCTAAAAAGTGGCTACGACAAGAGCAGAACTGGCATGTTACTTAGACCAGGGTTAATTGTCTTGAAATACATGAGTTGAGCACTACTCTGGTTTCTTTAAAAAGCCTTTCACGTTTTGTTCTTGTAATTTCCAGTCCACCTTTTCCCCAGACAGCACGAGATAGTTACTGTGGAATGTAGCTAGAAGTAGCAACATAGATTGTACAAACAACTGGGTTTCAGAAATGTTACTCTGGTAGGGAAAACTCTATATTACAATGGGTATGGTACTTGGACACTAAATGATTTAACTAATGGAGGTTCAGTTTTTCTTCCTGCAACTCACATGGCATATAGCAAATCTTTATCATTTTAGCTATTATCTTTAGAATTACTGTGTTGTATTTTTTTTAAGTAAAACATATGTGCACTTGGATCTCTCTTCTGTTAATTATTTAGTCAAGAAATTTAAGTAAGTCTCTTACTCCTATTTTTACTCATTAAAATAGCTGATGATCAATTTCTGTTTACAAAGCTTTGCCCTCATCTGTAAGCTTGCTGGCAGTGTGGAGTCTCAGGCACCACAGGATCTAGTAAGTTAACAAGATCCAGTGTGTAATTAGTGTGGCCATTAAAATTCGTCCCTTTCTCTCTTACACAGTAAATGTATATGGTTGTTGCACAGTATAACTGTTGATATGATAGCCTGTATCTCCTTCCTGAAGCCAAAAAGTGGATGCTCAATTATGTACTGTTAAGATATGGTGATTCTGTTTCAGAATTATTTGATTTTTACAGAAATTTGGTAGGTCTTGGTTTGAGGTCAGATGATAAGGGATTAAGTAAGTCAAAAGAGAGGTGGTCAAGTGAACACTAAGTGATGTACAAAAACTTAGGAGGAAAGCAAGGCAGTCGTGGGCTGCCATGTTTATAAAAATTGACATGTGTGAATTTTCTCTCCTCCAGTTGTCAGTACCTCTGTGACTTTCAAGGATATATAAATTCTTTCCTCCCTCTATTCTAATTGTAGTGTAAGGCCTGAAAGTTGTTTTTCTTTTCTTTTTTGTAATACAAGTGCCTGACTTAAGCTTTCATTGCCTTGACTGCTTAGCCATCCGCTTTAAAGATAGTTAATTCAAATAAACACATTGCCAACCACAAAACTAGATAAAGAGCCATCTCCTCCAAGTTCCCTTCAACTTCCTTTTTTAGAGGTCTTGGTTGAGTTCAGTAAGAGATAATTTGGACCATTTGTTTTTCTTTTTGTTGTTGTTTCGTTTTGTTTTGTTTTTTGCTTTTCCTATGCTTTAAATCCCCCCTTTCATGTTTTAAATTCACCATTGCAGTGAGCCTGCAAAACCCAGGCTCCCACCGTGGGTCCAGATAAAAGCAGAACCCAAGACTCATGCACTCACTCGCACTCCCCCTAGACTTTGCCGTATGGCCTCAGGTGTGCCATGTAATATCTAGGACTGTAAGTAAAAAACCTTGTCTCTTTTAAAGTTTCCTGGATATTGTTGAGGGTCTCTTGCAATCATAATAAGAACCAAAAGGGCCAGTCCCAACAAGATATTGGTTCTCTATAGGCTGAGACCATCACGGAACAAAAGTTGCTTATCTTCCTGAAAGTGAAGATTTTCTTGTAAGTAAGCAGTGTGGGAGTAGTTGATAAACATGACTAGGATTGATAAGCAAGAACAGATTCACAGTTTGTCAAAACTAGCTCTGTAACCTTAGAAACCCTCGAATTGACTTTCTTCATGAATATGCATAGGGGGCTAAGTTTGTGACATGGTAAACTTCCACCTTCAAGCAAATTCTTATCCTATTAAATTGTTACTGTCATATATAGACAATAGAAATACAAACAGCCTGATTTTCTATCTTCACCACTTTTCTTTCCTGAAAACACATTCAATTCTCAACAAACCTAGAATTTGATTTAATTTCCACATTTTAAAAACTGAAATACTATCACTCTCCATTTATCTACCAAAAGAGGATGATACTTTCCTTATCAAACTGGATTGATGTTTTCATTTCTTGTTTGCAGCAGACGTATCCCTGATTTCACACTATATTTCAAAGCTATAGCAATCAAAACCATATTCTACTAGCATAAAAATAGACACATAGATCAATGTAACCCAGAAATAGAGAATCAAAAGTAAAACCATGCATATATTGTCAATTAATTTATGACAAAGGAGCCAAGAATATACATTGGGGAAAGGAGTATATTTTGATTAAATAGTGCTGGGAAAGCTGGAGAGTGGAATGAAACTAGAAGTTTGTCTTACACCACATGTAAAAATCAAATCAAAATGAATTAAAGTCTTAAATAGCAGGCCTGAATAAAAAAATCCTATAAGAAAATACAGAGGTTAAGCTCCTTGATATAGGTCTGGTAATGATTTTTTGGATATGACTCCAAAAGCAAGTAAGTGGCACTACACCAAACTTTTTCTGCACAGCATAGGAAGCCATCAACAAAATTAAAAGGCAACCTACAGAACAGAAGAGCTTTGCAAATTATGTATCTGATAAGGAGTCAATATCTAAAATGTATAAAAAATGCATACTGCTCAATAGAAAACAAAAGAAGAAAACAAACAATCCTATTTTATTTTATTTTTTAAGTTTATTTATTTATTTTGAGAGAGACAGAGACAGCGTGGGTGGGGGAGGGACAGAGAGAGAGAGGGAGAGAGGGAATCCCAAGCAGGCTCCCTGCTGCCAGTACAGAGCCCAACACGGAGCATGAAGTCACAAAACCTGGAGATCATGACCTGAGCCAAAGCCAAGAGTTGGATGCTTAACCAACTGAACCATCCAGGTGCCCCACAAACAATCCTATTTTAAAAATGGGCAGAACTGATGAGGCATTTTCTAGAGAAGACATTCAAATGGCTAACAGGTACATGAAAAGACACCCAAAATTACTAATTATCAAGGAAATGCAAATAAAAACCACAATAAGATATCACCTCACAGCTGTTAGAGTGGCTATCATCAAAAGACAAGAGATAAAAAGCATTGGTGAGGATGTGGAGTAAATGGAATGCTTGTGCGCCATTGGGAATATAAATTGTTATAGCCACTATGGAAAACAGAATAAGAAATTTTCAAAATATTAAAAATAGAAATACCATATGATCCAGCAATCCTCCTTGTAGGTATATGTCCAAAGGAAATGAAAAAAGCATATCAAAGAGATATCTGCACCCTGTGTTCACTGCCACATTATTTGCAATAGCTACACTATGGAAACAACATAACTGTCAGTGGACAAATGGGTATAGAAGATGCAGTATAATACATACAATGGAATATTGTTTAGCCATGATAGAGAAGGGAATTTTGACATTTGTGACAATGCAGTTGGACCTTGGAGGCATTATAGTAAGTGAAATAAGTCAGAGAAAGACAAATACTGAATGACCGCAATTTTATGGGGAATCTAAAAAGCTGAACTCATAGAAACAGTAGAATAGTGGTTGCCAGAGTCTTGGGGGTGAAGAATAAACTTCTTGGGGTGGGAGGAGCAGTAGGTCAAAGAGTAGAAACTTCCAGTTATGACATGAGTAACTTCTGAGGATCTAATGTAAAACATGGTGATCATGGTTGATAACACTGTCTTATATACTTGAAGGTTACTAAGAGAGTAGATCTTAAATATTCTTACCACAAAAAAGAAATGGTAACTATGTGACATGATGGAGTTGTTAGCTAAGGCTATGACATTCATAATTTTGCACTACATAAGTGTTTCACATCAATACTTTGTAAACCTTAAATTTACACAATGTTATATGCCAATTGTATCTCAATAAAGCTGAAAAATACAAAAATATTAAAATAATCTCTTATTAAATTCAAAAAAATGAATAGTAGGGGTATGGTTTAGAGGAAAGAATCATGAAATCAAGATAAGAATATCTGGATTTATCCCCAGCTCTGAACTTACAGACCTGAGTTACTTCAGGTAAGCATAAAGCCTTGATTTCAAATATCTTCATCTATAAATTAAAGAAGTTGGTCCAGATTAAGTTTAGTTAGAATAGTTTAATTTTAATTTTCAATAATTTAAACCCATTTACAATTTTTAACTTCCTTGAGAAAATAGTTTGAACTCTGCTGCTTTGGTTTGTGAAACAAGTGAGAAGATTTGGTTGTAAAAATAAGGGAAAATTCAAAAGCACGGGAAAATTGTACAAATCAGGAAAACAGCTCTATGAATAGCATATGAATATTAAGATTTTTTGATTCTCTTAAAAATATATATATTCAGCTTTATCATAAATTTTGGACATTAACGTAAACCACTGATGTGACAACACAATAAAAAAAAAAAGGCCAAAAGTTGATTCCATGTGATAATCTGAACTGAATACACTTCTATGACTAATGAGCACCATAGCCCAAGGCGTGTAACATTTGGCAATTGGACATGCCTCATAACAGTCACATTACACAAACAGTAGCATTATGGAAATCTAACATTTCATCCATATTTTGCAGGTGTCCAAACTGTACGATCTTAAAAATTATTGGCTCACAGTATATAAACATGGCTTTTATGAGATATGTTTCCTTTTGCCAACACATTTTTCCCCTGTTGGACCAATGTGCATTTCTATGGATAATAGTTCTAAAACATGGATCCACCTGTATAACATCTCATTATGGTAACAAGAACAGAAACTGACAATTTTATGACAGCATGAAGATTTTAGAGATGCAATTTTTTCTTGAAAATGGGTGGAAATTATTAAGCACATATTATAGCACAGGTGTTTTGCAGGAATAAAGTCCCAAACTGAAATGAGTCAACTAGCCTGCACAGATGGATGACATTCTAGTTGGACAGAATGCTTTGGAAAATGAAGGACTTTGCAAGTTTATGGGAACAGTTTTCTTTGCTAGCTTTTTACAAAAGACAAAATAGAAACAGCTCAAAAGAGTATCTTCTTTAATCTTTCAAAATGTTAAAGTACTGAATTGAATTGAATTGCATACCATGTCCTTCCAATGAGATCTTGGGATTCCTAGTATTTCTAATAAGATGTAGTAATGAAGGAAATCTTTCCTTGTATGCACTAACTTCCCTATATATTTAAAGGGGAAAGATAAGTCACCCGTTACTGTGGGCAAGGAAACATGCCAGGCAAATTGCCAAAAAAAGGAAGGCTCTGATGCCCTGCTGTGGGAAATGCAGACAGTGGAGAGTCCTAGCAGTGGCTTCCATTGGCATCTACCTCTGCAGAGGAATTACTTCCTCACGGCCACACAGGTCCTTACATACCTGGCATCTGGTGACAGAGCAAAGTGAAGGTGTAAATGACCGGCCACTTTCCTTATTGTAGAACAAGAACCCCTCGTGGAATTGATCAATCTTTTTGTCAGGACTACATCACAGTTTAACACATTAAATTAACACCCCAAATTCTGTCTCAGTTTCTGTGTTTGGAGAACTCAATCTACAACATACTTTCAGAATCAAGTAAAAATAGAAACAGAATGGAAGAATTTGTCCATGCCACCATAATGCATGATATATAAATGTGTAGGCAAGAAAAGGAGGCAATTGGAACGGTGGTTCAATATTTACTAATCCACTGTTCATGGAGATTTTATGGATCATACCTACTGAAAATAATGAGAATTGACCATATATGAAGTTGTTGATTTTGCAGTTCTGTATAGACATGTGTTGTTTTCCCTCCAAAAATAATCTTTTAGAGGGCAAATATGGATATTTAAGTGTAGTATATTGTACTAAATTTATTTTAGGGCTTTATCCTAATTTCTCTGAAGCCAAACTTCTTTGATTTTATCTTTAGGATAATTTCCCCAATCATACTATGACTCCTTAGAATGTGTTCAGTTTTGCAAAATGAATTATCATGACTTGAATATGCAGGCAGAAATGTAAGCAATTTCTATATGATCCTATAAAACTTTCATTGCCATCTGGAGAAACAAAGATGCCCTCTTAAAGAAACAAGATACAAAGGGCTTGTGCAACTGCTCTGAAAGCTATATATCTAAGCACAAATATAGGTGCTTATGATTATTAATGTCATAAATATTGTTGGCACATACTCAGAAGCAATGCTTTACATATGTGTATTCGTACATTTTTAAATACATTTATAAATTAGTAATTTACATAACAATCGATATGAATTTTCTGCAGTCTTTCTATTAATTCCAGTTAGTTAACATACAGTATTAGATTGGTTTCAGGTATATATTACAATGATTCAACAATTCCATACATCACCTGGTGCTCATCATGACAAGTGCACTCCTTAATCCCCATCACCCATTTAACCTATCCCCCACCTCTCTTCTATCTGGTAACAGTTTTTTTATATATAATTAAGAGTTGGTTTCTTGAATTCTCTCTCTCTCTCTCTCTCTCTCTCTCTGTGTGTGTCTCTTTCTTCCTTTGCTTTTTTGTTTTGTTTCTTAAATTCCACATATGAGTAAAATCATATGATATTTGTCTTTCTCTCACTGCCTTATTTTGCTAGCAATATACTCTTTAGTTCCATCCGTGTTGTTGCAAATGGCAAGATTTCATTCTTTTTTATGACTGAATAATATTCCAGTGTGTGTGTGTGTGTGTGTGTGTGTGTGTGTGTGTGTGTGTGTGTATCAACTCTTCTTTATTCATCCATCTATTTATGGATACTTGGGCTGTTACCATATCTTGGATATTATAAATAATACTGCTGTAAATATGAAGTGCATGTATCCCTTTGAATTACTGTTTTTGTATTTTTGGTAAATACCCAGTAGTGTGATTTCTTGATTGTAGGGTAATTCTATTCTTAACTTTTTGAGGAACTTCCATACTGTTTTCCAGAGTGGCTGCACCAGTTTGGTGGCTGTATTCCCACCAACAGTTCAAGAGGATCCCTTTTCCCCACATCCTCAGCAACACCTGTTGTTTCTTTTATTTTTGGTTATAGCCATTCTGACAGGTGTGACAGGTATCAAAACTCATTGCAGTTTTGATTTGCATTCCCATGATGATAACTGATGATGAACACCTTTTAATGTCTCTTGGCCATCTGTATGTCTTCTATGGAAAAATATCTGTTCATGACTTATGACCATCTTATCATTGGATTATTTGCTTATTTGGTGTTGAGTTTTATAAATTATTTATATATATTGGATAAGAACCCTTTATCAAAAATGACATTTGCAAATATCTTCTCCATTCTGAAGGTTGCCTTTGGTTTTGTTGAATGTTCTTTCTCTGTGCAGAAGCTTTTTACATTGATAAAGTCTCAATAGTTTATTTTTGCTTTTGTTTCTTTTGCCTCAGGAGACATATCAAGAAAAAACTTACATCTGATGTCAAAGAGGTTATTGCATGTGTATTCTTCGAAGATTTTTGTATGGCTTCAGGTCTCACATTTAGGTCTTTCATTCATTATGAATTTATTTTTGGTTATGGTTAAGAAAGTGGTCAAATGTTTTTCTTTTGTATGTTGTCCAGTATTCCCACTACAATTCCTTGAAGAGACTATCCTTTTCTCATTGGTCATTCTTCCTACCATGTTGAAGATTAATTGACCGTGTAGTTTTGAATTCATTTCCATGTTTTCTATTTTGTTCTATGGATCTGTGTGTCTATTTCTGTGCCAGTACCATACTGTTTTGTTCACTACAACTTTGTCCAGAATTGTGACACCTCCATCTTTGCTTTTCCTTCTCAAGATTGTTTTGGCAATTCAGGGTCTTTTGTGGTTCCATACAAATTTAGAAATGTTTGTTCTAGCTTTGTGAAAAATGCCAGTGGTATTTTAATAGGGATTGCATTAAATGTGCAGGTTGCTTTCGTTAGTATAGTCATTTTAACAAAATTTGTTTTTCTAATTCATGAGCATGGAACCTCTTTCCAAGGTGTTTGTGTCACCTTCAATTTCTTTCATCAGTGTTTTCTAGTTTTCAGAGTACAGGTCTTTTTACCTCTTTGCTTAGGTTTATTGATAGGTATCTTATTTTTGGTGTAATTGTCAATGAGATTGATTCTTTGATTTCTCTTTTTGCTACTTCATTATTGGCATATAGGAATGCAACAGATTTCTGTATGTTGAGTTTGTATCCTGTGACGAGTTAATTCATTCATCATTTCTAGCATTTTTTTTTTTGTAGAATCTTTTGAGTTTTCTACATAAAATATCATGGCATCTAAAAATAGTGAACATTTTACTTCTCTTCCAGTTTGGACGCCTTTATTTCTTTTTGTTGTCTGATTTCTTTGGGTAGGATTTCCACTACTATGCTGAATAAACGTGGTGAGAGTGGACATCCTCGTCTTGTTCCTGACCTTAGGGGAAAGGCTCTCAGTTTCTCCCCAATAAGCATGATGTTAGCTGTGGGTTTTTCATATATAGCCTTTATTATGTAAAGGTATATTACAAACCTCCTTTCTCGAGAATTATTTTCATGAATGGTGTGTTTTCCAAATGGTTTCTCTGCATCTATTGAAATGATCATAAAGTTCTTTATTCTTTCTCTTACTGATGTGATGTATCATGTTGATTGATCTGTAGATATTGAACCACATTTTCAACCCAGGAATAAATCCCTCTTGATTATACTGAATGATTGTTTAAAAGTATTGTTTAATTAATCTTGCTACTATTTTACTGGGGATTTTTGCATCCATATTCCTCAAGGATATTAGCCTGTAGTTGTCTTATTTAGTGGGGTCTTTATCTGACTTGGCATCAGGATAATGCTGTCTTCATGAAATGAATTTGGAAGTTTTCCTTCCTTTCTTGGAATAGTTTGAGAAAAGTAGGTATTAACTCTTCTTTAAATGTTTGGTGGGTATACCCTGGGAAGCCGTCTGGTCCTGGACTTTTGTTTGCTGGGAACCTTTTGATTACTGATTCACTTTCTTAGCTGGTTATCAGTATGTTCAAGTTTTCTGTTTCTTTCTGTTTCAGTTTCAGTAATTTATGTTTCTAGGAATTTATCCATTTCTTCTGGGTTTTCCAATTTGTTGGCATATAGTTTTTCATAATATTCTCTTATAATTGTTTGTATTTTGTGGTGTTCATTGTTATTCCTTCTCTCTTCTTCATGATTTTATTTTTTGAATTATATCTCTTTTTTTCCTTAATAATTCTGGCTAGAGATTTATCAATTTTATGGATTTTTTCAAGGAACCAGCCCCTGGGTTCATTAATCTGTTTTTTTGTATTTTTTGTTTTGCTTTGTTTTGCTGTTTTTGGGTGTGTGTGGATGTGTGTGTGTGTGTGTGTGTGTGTGTGTGTGTGTGTGTGTTTCTTTTTTTTTCCCTTTAGTTTCTATGTTATTTGTTTCTCCTCTAATCTTTATTATTCCCTTCCTTCTGGTTTTAGATTGTTTGTTCTTCTTTTTCCTTCTTTTTCTAGCTCCTTTAGGTGTAAGGTTAGGTTGCTTATTTGAGATTTTTCTTGTTTGTTGAGGTAGACCTGTACTGCTATAACCTTTCTTCTTAGAACTGCTTTGGTTGCATCCTAAAGGTTTTCGACCACAGTGTTTTAATTTCCTTTTTTTCCCATGGGTTTATTTTTTTATTTTTTCTTTTATTTCCTGGCTGACCCATTCACTGTTTAGTAGTATGTTATTTAACCTCCACGTATTTGTCATCTTTCCAAAGTTTTTCTTGTGATTGACTTCTAGCTTCATAGTGTTATAGTCAGAAAAGGGGCATGGTATCCCTATATATTCTTGAATTTGTTGAGACTTGTTTTGTGGGCTAATATATAACTGTTCTGGAGAATGTTCATTGTGCAGTTGTGCGATGTGTTTACTGCTTTAGGATAGAATGATCTGATTATATCAGTTAAGTCCATATGATCCAGTGTGTCATTCAAAGCCATTGTTTTCATGGTGATTTTATGCTTAGATGATCAGTACCCACACTGATGTCAGTGGGGTGTTAAAGTCCCCTAGTATTATTATATTATTATCAATTAGTTCCATTAGTTTTGCTATTAACTGTTTTATGTACCTGGGTTTTCCAAGTTGAGTGCCTAAATATCTACAGTTGTTATATTTTCCATTGGATTTTCCCCTTATTATTATATAGTGTCCTTCTCTATCTCATTATAGCCTTTGTTTTAAAGTCTATTTTGTACAGTATAAGCGTTGCTACTCTAGCTTTCTTTTGACGTCCGTTTGCATGATAGATGTTTCTCTTTGCCCTCACTTTCAATCTACAGGTATCTTTAGGTCTAAAATGAGTCTTTTGAAGGCAGCATATAGATATGTCTTGTTATTTTTATTTAATCCATTCTCTCACTATGCCTTTTGATTGGAATGCTTAGTCCATTTACATTCAAAGTAATTATTGACAGATATGTATTTATTGCCATTGTATTACTTGTTTTGATTTTTTTTTCTGAAGTTTTTCTCTGATCCTTTCATATCTTTTGTTTGCTGGCTTTCTTTAGTGAAATATTTGGATATTTTTTCTCTTTATTCTTTTTTTTTATAATGTTTTTTTTTTAAGTTTACTTATTTGGATTTGAGAGACAGAGAGCACAAGTAGGTTAGGGGCAGAGAGAGAGGGAAAGAGAATTCTAAGCAGTCTGCACACTGTCAGTGCAGAGCCTGATGTGGAACTCAAACACACGAACCATGAGATCATGACCTGAGCTGAAATCAAGAGTCAGATGCTTTACTGACTGAGCCACCCAGATGCCAGGTGCCACTAAATCTTTTAGTGTTTTTAAATATATGTTTATCATCAAGCTTGTATATAACCTCTTCTGCATATAGCGGTATCTGTTGATGGTTGTTTAAGTCTGAAACCATTCTTTTCTTCACCCCTCCCCACATTTTAGGTATATGTTTTTATATTTTATATCTTTTTACTTTTTGAGTTCCTTGACTGATTATTTACAGAAATATTTATTTTCTTTCTTTTTTTTTAATTTATATATGAAATTTATTGTCAAATTGGTAGAAATATTTATTTTCACTGTTTTTGTGTTTCCTACGTTTATAATGTGACTTCAGTGTCTCATTTCCACTCAAAGTGTCCCCTTTAATATTTCTTGCAGGACTGATTTGGTGATAATGAACTCCTTTAGTTTTTGTCTGGGAAACTCTTTATCTCTCTTTCTATTTTGAGTCATAGCTTTGGTGGACAGAGTATTCTTGGCTACAGATTTTTCCAATTCAGCACTTTGAAAATATCATGCCACTGCCTTCTGGCTTGCAAAGTTTCTTATGGAAAATCTGCTAGCCTTATGAGTTTTCCCTTGTAAGTCACTGTCATCTTTGGTCTTGCTACTTTTAACATTTTTTATCACTGTATTTTGCCATTTTAATTACAATATAACTTGATGTGGCTATGCTTTTGTTGATTTTGATGGGAATTCTCTGTGCCTCCTGGATCTGGATATCTGTTTCCTTCCCTAGATTAGGGAAGCTTTCAGCTATTATTACTTCAAATAAATTTTCTGTTTCCTTTTCTCTCTCTTCTTCTGGGACTTATATAATACAAATGTTATTACGTTTGATGGAGTCAATGAGTTCCCAAAGTCTATTCTTGTTTTGCATAATTATATTTTCTCTCTTTTGTTAGGCTTTATTACTTTCCATTACTCTTTTTTCTAGGTCACTTATTTATTCTCTGCTTCTTCCATCCTGCTGTTCATTTCATCAAGCATGTTTTTCATTTTGTTTGTTGAACACTTTATCTCTGCTATGTTATTTCTTACCTCTGCATTAAGGGTCTCACTCATGTCTTCCACTCTTTTCTCAAGTCCAGTGAGTATCCTTATAATCATTAATTTAAATTCTGTATCAGGGATGCTATTTATATCTGTTTTGCTTAGATCTCTAGCTGTGGCCTTCTCCTGAAATTTCATTTGGGATAAATTTCTGTCTCTTCATTTTTTCTGTTTCTTTTTGTTGTTTTTTTTTTCCATTGTTAAAATAGTCAGCTATGTCTTCTTCTCTTGGAAGCAGTGACTTTATGCAGAAGTCCTGTAGTGCCCTGCAGTGCGCTGGCCCCCATTCACCAGAACCTGGTACTTTAGGAGAGCATCCTCTGTGTGTTGCTTACACCCTGCTGTTGTATCTGCATCACTTTTCCTTTCTGTGCAGTCGTCTGCACTGACTCTCTGCCTGTTGTGGGCTATGCTTGCTTTTTGTGGTGTTAGTGAGACCAGGCAGGCTAGCTGTGAGGGAGCACGCCCACTGGGGAAACTGTGAGCAGGGTTAAGGTGTTTGGAAAATTTGGGCTGGACCACTATTCCTGTGCTGGATCCCCCAAAGTGCTATAGTGGCTGGGACATGACACTGGGTGTATGACACTGGGTGTGACAGAAGGCGCTGTAACTGGGGGGCACATGGCTGAATGCAGCACGGCAACTGGGCATAGCACTTGGTGGCAGGTATGCCCCTGTTGGTTGGGCTGGGAGCATGACAGTGGCTGGGGATGTGAGGCCAACTGCAGTGGCAGCTGTGCACCCAGTAGTTGGCCAGGGTCCACTGGACTTCAACAAAATTTGCCCTGAGCTCAGGACCTAGACTAGCAGGCCTGGGGTGGTGGAGTCCTCAGGAGACTCATGGGTGTGGCACACTACCAGTAGGTTAGGAAGCTCGTTAGCCAGCAGGTATATGTGCAGCCCTGCCTCTTGCAAATGGCTCTGTGTTCATGCTGGGATGGGGAAGAAAAATGGTGCCTTCCGGCTCCTCCCTTTTCAGAGAAGTTTCCCAACATGCTCTGAAATTAGTATGAACAGATCTGTCTGCTGTTTTCCCTTTGTGTTGTGTCAACTACCATTTTTATGTTGCCTCTCAGCATAGGCTGCTGTCTCTTTAAGGGCAAGGACCCAGCTAGCACTAGCCTTCCAGGCTTGCCCAGTCAGCTGACTTTTAAAGCTCTAGGCTCCAAGTCCTATTGATTATACAAACTCACAGAGTTCAGCATCTCTGGTTTACAATGCGAAATGTTATGGGGATTTATTAATCTTCCCTGTGTGAGTTCCCTGATTTGAGCCTATTTCTCTGCCCTCTCTTCATGCACAGTTCCCTCCCTCCTGTGGGCAGCTTCCCTTAGACCTTTTGACCTTCCTAACCTTTTAGATGCAACTTCTTTTCTATATTTTGTTGTGGAGTTTGTTCTGTCAATTTTTGGATCACTTTCCTGTTTATTGGCTTAGATGTGGGTGATATCTGGTTGTAAACTTTGGATGGGGTGATCTCTGGATTTTCCTGATCTGCCATCTTTCCGAGCTCACTATGCCACAGCCTTTTACTTATAATGATGTGCCCTGAAGCTGGAGAACAGGAGGTCTATTGATATGAAATTTACTTTTTAGAGTTAATGAAAATTATTTATCCTGAACACTGTGTAAGTTCATATGTTGCTTAGTTAATGGTTGAAGTATGGTATTCTTATTGATAGAGCATTCAGAATACGGTGTTTACAGTCAAAATTTTCTTTGGCTTAATGGATTTACCAGTGAGAACAATTTGAGTGCAATCGCTGCTTAAATTTGATTCTTTATTACTCTGTCATGGCCAACTGAAAAACATGTGCATTGTCTTGTATCATTTGGGAAACTGTTAATTAGAAACTAACAATTTCCATAGAGAAATATATGGCAAACCATTTGTATATCCTTGGATTGTCTGACAGATCCAGTTTGGATAACTCTGGCTGCATTTGCTTGAAGATTTGTGAAGTGTGCTAATATCAGAAGTTCTTACCAGAGGACATCCCTTCATTCCAGTTGAATGATAAGGATGTGACAGAAGTTGACTTGGACACTAGCAGCCAATGGCCATGTAATGGCAAATGTTATAGATCCTAAAATTGGACTGCATATTGTTACATCCCTTCTGTATGTGATCTTGGGCAACCTACTGCACAGAATTATTTTGAGAAATTATTGTAGAAACTGCATTTGAATACTTGACATAGTTGTTGATACAGAGTGTTCAACAGCTAATTTTTTCACCAACAGGATAATCATTTACTTTGACTATGAGGCTGCCGATACCGTAAGATGTTCTAGGTTTTAGTTACTATCAATCTACAGAGAGTTCATATATGCACAAGTGTGTATAAGTACACACAAATAACAACTCTCCATCAAATAACAAATAAAAGCAACATAACCTGTCTTTTCCTCTTCTTTTTTTTAATGTTTATTTAGTTTTGAGAGAGACAGAGACAGAGTGCAAGAAGGGTAGGGGCGGAGAGAGAGAGACACACACAGAATCCCAAGTAGGCTTGAGGCTCAGAGCTGTCAGCACAGGGCCCAAAGTGGGGCTCGAACCCACAAACCATGAGATCAAAGTCGGCACTTAACCGACTGAGCCACCCAGGTGCCCATGTCTTTTCTTCTTGATACACTCTTATCCTTATTTAGGTTAATTCAGGAATCCTTGTGTTTTATATATGCAAATACTCTCAGTTACTTTCATAAGAGCTTAAAATTGTTATCAGTGATCTTGAAATAATATTTTAATTAATATTATAAAATAGCATTCTAACTAATTTTTATAATCATATTCTGTGTAATAAATATGATTTGCTAGAATATGCAGTATTCCTTTTATACTGAATTATGAACCATATCAACAAAAATTGTAGAACACTAATGAAGAGAGTCATTATATTAACATAATTTTATTTTAAAAGTCTGTGTATAAGCTAATTTAATCCATACTTTTCCAGCAATTAATTTAAGATAAAAGTACATTTGGTATAATAAGTTGGCAAATCTTAAGGCTCAATACTCTTATTAGTGGTGTTCTTAGCCTATGATCCCATTTAGTTTTATGTCCCCCGACATAATTAAAAATTGAACTTTGATGACTAATTATCTGATGATGATTAGCTGAAAACTGCTGCCATAATATTGTTACATCTGCTTCCTATGAAGTATTTATGTATGTAAGGTATTTTACCAAACTTACAAGAATAGGTTTTATACTTTTTCCCAACTAGCTTTTATACTTTTGACAGAGGTGGAGTGAAGGTTTGCTTTCTCAGTAGCACACCAGATACTAACTTTTACCAAAAAGAACCTGAAAATTGTGAAAAACCTAAATGGCCCAGGCAACCATTTCACAAGAAGGATGAAAGGGAAATTTTCTACATTAGCTGATGTCTATGGTGAATCCTGGAAAACAGGGGGATTTTAAATCTACTGGGAAAAGATGTAAAGAGAGACTATTGAGGATGAAAGGACTAGCTTGAGTGAAGAAAGCAGAATAGAGCATGGTGTTTTGTAAAAGGAAATTAAAGTACTTTTTAAAAAAATAAAAGGAAACATGAATGTATGTAGAGGAACATAGGAAAAAAGGCTTGGTAAGAAAGCAGGAGTCTCATCCCAAGAGCCACGAAGAGAAACTCCTGCAGCTTCTGTTTCCTTACCCTTCCATCTTCTAGAGACTAACTGGGTTTTTTGCCTCCTGGTTCCCTTCCATCTTCCAAGCCAATAATTAGAGCAGTGAACTTCCACGTCCATTTGTGTCATCACATCACCTTCTCAAAATCTGACTCCTACCACCGTCTTCTTAAAAAGACTGTTGTGTCATTCAGGGTAATCTCCCCACTTTAAGACTTTAATTTAATGATATTGGTAAAGGTTGTTTTTTGTTTGTTTGTTTTTGTTTGTTTTTGTCTTTGTCTTTGTTTGTTTTTTTTTTTTTTTTCATATGATGTAACATGCACAAGTTCCTGGGATTAGGACTTGGGCATATGTGGGGAGGGTATTATTTAATATTCTACATTCAGTTTTTATTAAGAAGGATATAGTAAACCTTTGATGTCCTTGAAATAGTTCTCACCTTGGGAATGTCACCTTGGAAACCTAGTAAAGAACAGTTTCCATGGTCACTTTTGAGACTATAAGGTGTGGAGTAAATCCTACCTAAATAATGAATACTAGTATATAAAACAAAACAAAAACACCTCCTCAAGTGATTCTAAGGCAGATGGATTAGGGAATTGAATATAGTTTGAAAAACAGTAACATGAAGTTTAGGAGTGCCATAATCAAGGTTAAAGTTAGGAAGTTTGCTTCTCTGACAGTATAGAAGATGGAGTAAAATAAGACAAATACAGAAGGTATGTCTTAACAGATATTTCAAAGGAAGTATAAAAAAAAAAGAACTTGGAGATTTGGGTAATGAGTTATATGGATAGTGAATGGAAAATTTGCCATGTTTGTGAACATTCCCAGTTTTATAGCTTGAAAATGTGAACAGATGACATTGATGATAATGTGTTTGAGTAATAGTGGCTATAAACCAGAGGCTGCCAGTCAAATTATAGTTAGTAGCAATGTTTAATATTTCTTTCGTCCTTTAGAAATTTAAGTGGATCAAATGAAAATAATAAGTGCAAATTAGCTTTCTAGTTTAAAAGTACCATATTTGCTGATTTCAGAAACACTTTTATTTACTGATAACTAGTAGCACTGACTAAAGATATAACTCACATATGCATCGCTATATATTAAATTCTTTTAAAGAGCGGTTTCATCTAAGTTTCATGCTTTGCTGTAGCTGCGCAGGTAACAGACACATACTTTGTGTGGTAAATTTTTGTTTATTTCTGCAAATAATCACAAGGTTATAGCCTTTTCATGTTTTATTTTCCTTTCTTGTAGCAGAAATCAGTTTGGCGGTGGAAAATCAAGAAATATGTCGCTTCCATAAACAGGTTTCCCAGTAGGACTTTGTAGATCAGCGTAGCTTATCAGCTCTCTCCTCATCTTGAAATTTGGAGTAATTCTTCTGAAAATCATTCTCCAAACAAAAATATCTTTCGTTTTAAAATTGTACCACTTCAAATACAGTTTCAGCAAACCAAGCAATTACTAACGTATTTCTCATTTCTAATTCCATATAGCTAATGATTTCTGAAAACCTTTGTTATCTTTGCTTATATTTAAATATGGGGCAGCATTCAAAAACAGCTAATATTGTGAGTCTATACCATCTGACAGGAAATAGATTAAACTTCATCACCTGCTTTAAGACCTTTTAAAATGAATTATTACAAAGGAATTATATTTACAGAATATTTATTTTAAACATGAGGTAAGGAAAGTGCATGAAGCTACTAATGGTTCTTCATTGTTGGATAGTGTTACTCAAATACTACCTGCCTACAAAAAACTATGTACAGAGGAAGTTTTTACCTTGCTCCCTTGTTGCCAGGTACTAGATTGACTGTATAATCTCTTGTCCAGTCAGAAACACATTTGAGAAAGAAACAAGTGGGAAAAATGTTAAAATAGACAGGATATTGGGAATACCAATGTTTGGCTCCAGACAAACCAAGTCATATGGTTGCCCTATAGACTGATTCCAGTTTTTCATAGTTCCGTTTCTTTCTTCCAGTCCCTTAGGGTCTGCATTCATATTCATTTTTTGTCAGCTAATCTCGTAAAGTAAAATGGAGCAATCATACTAAAATTTAAATGTGGAACGATTTTTCTCCCCAACAAATAACCCTGGTGCAAGCCTTTTTCCAAACAATGCCTATATTGCTAGAGGCAATTTTCAGATATTAAAAAAAAAATGTGTAGACTTTTTTTTATTACTTTGATTCCTTCAGTGCATTTGTATTCAGTTATTTTAACTGTGCCACCCCTAAACTCGGTAGCTTAATATAACATCAATTTATTTAGCTCACTTTCTGCGACATGACAATTTGAGCTGCTCTAAAATGGTGGTTCAGCTGATCTTGGCCAGACTCAACTATGCATCTGTAGTCAGCTACCGAGTCTGCTAAGCGCTGACAGGTCTAAATCGGTTCATTAAGTATGGTTGTCCATGTTCCAAGTTTTCTCTCGTTCTTCAGCAGGCTCTTCGGGGTTTGCCCACATAGCATGCAGGGATGTGAGGGTTGTAAGACAGCTAGTAAGTGCAAGGTTTCATATGCTTATATCTGTCTGTGCATGTACTTGCATACACATAGTTTTCCATAATAAATTTCAGAATTCAGTAGGGAGTGATTCCAATTTTAAATATATGTTTTCTTTTTCTTTTTCATTTGGAAAACCAGGCAAGATTTATTTTATTTTTCCTTCAATTTCTGTTTTCAATTTTTCATTTTACAGGATATTAAAATTTTATTTTCTCTTAGCTGAGCAATTTTTTTCTTTGGGCTTATAGTGAGGATGAGAATGAACCAGACAACAAAATCTGGATTCTAATTTCTTTTAATGTTTATTTATTTTTGAGAGAGAGAGAGAGACACAGAGTATGAGTGGGGGAGGGGCAGAGAGAGAGAGGGGAACACACCATCCAAAATAGGCTCCAGGCTCTGAGCTGTCAGCACAGAGATGGACACAGGGCTTGAACTCACAAACCTTGAGAGCATGACCTCAGCTGAAGTTGGATGCTTAACTGACTGAGCCACCCAGGCACCCCCAAAACATGGACTCCAAAAGAAAGGGAAATATTGACAAAAAATTCTGCTGACCTAAGGTCAGAATAGCAAATACTTACTGAGGTAAATTTCAATGAATATTTCAATGCAACATACATAGGTTGTGTGTTTTTGTTTTGTTGTTAATACCACTTTTTTTTTCAAGAATGTAAATGTTGCTAGTTGAATTGTATATTAAACAAAAATACCTCACTTCATTTTCATCTGTTTCAGCCCTTAAGGCTGCCAGTGACTCAGTGTTTGATGATGTTTGAACCAAAAATTTGGATTTTAAATTCCAACTGTTAAAGCTATTCATAAGGGTTTATGATGCCAGGGATTATGTATTCATGAACATCACCATCATCATTATCATTATTATTGTCATCATTATTAAGTGCTGTTGTTATAGTTTTTATTATTAGGTAACAGATTTCTCATAAAGTTGTCGTTTTCAGCAAAAACTTTTCAGAATGCTGAATGCCTTTCAAATACTTTGAAGGAGAGTGTACTAAAGAATATCGTAATATGCTCCAGCAAATCTCAATTCTCCTCTTTGCTCAAAGTTTCTATAAATAAATGTTCAGAAGAATTAGTTCTGTTTTCACATCAGGGAGTGTATGAATTGCACATGGTGTATACATGGACATCATCACTATTATTAATGTTACCTTTAAATTCCAGAACTTTCTCTAATATTCCCTTAGTGATTCTAGTGCTCGTCATTGAAAACTTTATATTAATGTTGTATCTGTTACCATTTGGGGAGGTTTTAACATGCTTAGGGTTGACTGTTTCAAAATGCAAGTCTCAACATTTTCCGTTTTCTCTGTTCTAGTGCTTCATCTCTTATTTGCTGTTCATGAAAATAAATGTATTTAAGCTTCCTCTTCACTAGGAATTATCCAACTGATTGGATATCATACTCTAAAAATCTACTCCCTTGCCACTGCCTCATGCCCTTTCATACTTCCTATACGGTTATGTGATTGAAATCTTGCATATCTTATATTGTACACGCAATCACAGTTCAGATGCCATCTTTTACATTCCTTTGCTTTTTTATCAGATTCTTCTCTCCATTTCAACACTTCTTATTTTAATACCCTAATTCTCCTGTTCTACTCTATTGCTTTCCTTAGTTTCTTTACATCTACTACCTTCTTGTTGAATCTATACTACTCTACAATGATAATCAAATCAAAGATTAGATTTTGTTGTCTGTTTGTAGTGTGTTTCTCTGTATGTTTTGATATTGTTGATAGGCCTCGTGGGGACTTCTCTGCTTCCTTGGTTTGCAACACAATTCTTTCTAAGGTATTCAAAATCTTTTCTCTTCTTCCAACTGCTTCTCCAGACGTTTCTTGTCTTTTTGTTAAACTCCAAATCTACTCGAGACTCCTTTTTTTTTCTTTTTCTTAATTTCTTCTAGGTTTTCTTCAACAGTAAATACCTTCAGTTCACACCAGTTGGCTCACCTCTGTAGGCCAAATATTCCCAAATCTGTTTCTAATGTTGAAATCTATGGAAGTTTACTTTGGCATTTCCATCTTCTCCTTTTACAACTTTATAGAGATGTGACAGCAGAGTTTTAAGTCATAGGTTAGGCATTAAAAGCTCTTCTATCTAGATCTATATAAGTTTTCCTACTTTATGTTCCATACTTCAGTAACTCCATAAGAGTTCTCCCCTCCCCTGCCATAAATGTCTGTTAGTTCTTTCTCCTGCTCTTCGGCCCTGTTTTCTCAAGACCAAGGAACAGGTTCAAATGCCACTCCTTTTTCTGGCCCCATGCGAATTCACATCCATAATAACTTCTTCAATGTCTTCATCTCGAAGAAATCTCTCTCATTTGAATTTTAATTTTGTTTTATCTGTCTCTTGGGGAGACATATTACTGTTTCCATATTAATAGAATATTAATCCATATTAATAGAATAAAATATTTTATGAACATTTATTATTTTATAAACATTTATTTTTGTAACCTATGTTTCAGTATACCACATTGATATAATTATATAATAGCAGTTTTAAATATAAATGATTTAGCAAATTATCAAGAGAACTATATCTTTGCTTATGCCAGGTGAATGTCACATAAGTATGAGGGACAGTGCATTTTCTGTTAAAGAATTCTAGACAAACCTTTGAAGTCCTATTTTTCATTATCTCTACATGTGGCTCGGAAAGGTAACTAAACTCATTTAACAAACAACTTTTGAAATAATGATTATGCATGCAAAACTAGAAAAGTGAAACTATTTTTTCAAATTTCAAACATGTTACCAAAAAGTATACCTCTACTTATAAACATTATCTTATATGTTAACAATAAATGGCTATGCAGATAAAAAACATAATATTTGAAGGTAATTATAAGCATATATCCACACTTTCTTCTTTTTCAATTCTTTGAAACCAAGGAGAACAGTGAAGGGACTGAGTTTGCCTAACAGTATTTTTGTGGTCTATTTTAGAACAACTAGATTGACAATACAAGTTCAAGGAAAAGAGTTTGTTTTTCCTTCCCATTTAGAAGCCTTTTGACTATGCTGTCCCAACCTCTAATAGGAAGGTCATGTTTCCTCAGAGTATTTAATATAATAATAACATTTAGCTTATCAATGTTATTCACAAGATAATTTTATACTTGAAAAAACCTTAGTTTTCAAGTGAACCTTAAAAGTACCTCTCATGGTATGAGTAGCTCAGTCTACATTGTTGTGTATGTATGCCTACATTGTTTGTTGTTTAATGGCTCAGTGAATACCTGAAGACTTTTGTGGCCTATAATCCTCAAGCAGTCCTTGGATGAAACAATTTTAGAGTTTTAGGTATTTTTCAAATAAAATACCCTATTTATAATAGTAGCAATAAGTGGTCCACTGGACATGGAGTATTCATTTGAGTCAAACCAATGCTTCTTAATCTTTAATTCTATAACTGGAGTGGAAAATTTCCCTCTACATTTAAGTGACAATAATGTAATAGAGTTTATGCAAGTAATTTCATTAGCCGTGAACAATGATTGCTAGATCAGACTAGCCAAGCAATGTAAGTGTCTGCTATCCCTTCCTAACAATCCTGTGAGCCACATTCCTTCCCAAAATGTAAACTCATGGCCTATAAATGTATGCATCCTGATTAGTACTGAGAATAATCAGACTGCATGATGACTTACTGAAATCCATCTCATAATTTAACTGAGTGATAAGAAACAGATTGATCTATTTTGTAACAATTTATTTTCAGATATCAAATATATGAGGTATTTTAAAATGCATGTTAAAATCCGACTTTTAAGAGCATTTTGAATTTCCAAATTTTAATATATCTGTTGAAAATGCACAGAATGCTTAGCAGGAATGTTTTATGTTAGGAAGTCCCTTTACTGAGTTGAATGAATTTCATAGCTTTACATCCAAGTATTTCTCTATTTGGTAAATCATTATGTGAAAGAGTTCTTTTCCTTGAGTTTACATGGAATATCATGAAAACAATTTAATTTGTATTTTATTCCTTTACATTTTTTGATATTGGCAAAACTTTTTAAAAGCTTTACATGGTTGATCATTTTGGCCAAATATACAAATGATTCTTCTTGTGAGTATGGAAAATTAAATGCACTGAAAATGTAGCATGCCAATATTCATAATATGTAATTAGAACTGTATATGGATTTTTTTTTTTTTTACTTTTAGTCTTTAGAGAAAAAATCTTAAACTCTATTTGGATGCACTGGAATCCCTTATTTATTTATTTCTATAAAGTTTTTATTTATTTATTTTGAGAAGGAGAGAGAAAGCACACACGCCCACACAAACAGGGGAAGAGCAGAGAGAGAAAAGGAGAGAGAATCCCAAGCAGGCTCCACACTGTCAGCACAGAGCCCATGCGGGGCTCCATGTCATGAACTGTGAGATCATGACCTGAACTGAGAACAAGAGTCAGATGCTTAACTGACTGAGCCACCCAGGTCCTTCTGGAATTAATTTAGATTCCTATATCTGATAATTGATAATTTCAGTATCCAGAACTATTTATTTATTTATTTATTTATTTAAATGTACTAACATTCATTGTGTTGTCATACATAAATAATTTGACCTAATTTATAAGCAACACTGACTTCACTCTGGGACTTGCGAGAGTATAAAGAAAGCAGTAGGAAGATTAATAAATCCTGTCACTATTTTATTAATTTTCTTATAGGTAAAAAAAAGTGGGATTAATACATACCAAAATATACATACTAAAATATGTCCCATAGCATTAGGTCTCTAGCCATATGAATCTGAGAATTTTTGATTAGACACAAAAGAACAGTTTGTTTATCAATGGACTGGAAACTTTTAATAAACAAATGTGTTTGACAAGACCCAGGAGAGATAGGGTATGGATGAAGTCACTGTGGGAATGGGGGTGGGTGGAGAGCAAGTATAAAATTAACATCTACTTGGGGGGATCTGCAGTACATACAAAAACTAATTGGAAATTTATAAAACCAATAAATACTGTTTTGAACCAAGTGGTTTATTGTTTTCTTCTTATCAAGACCCTCCTCTCAGATTTAAGACTTGTGCCTGTGTCACATATTTGTATATATCTGCCATCTATAATAATGACCAGCCAAAGTGAAGTGTTCAATATATACATTATTAAATGTTTGGGTAAAAAAATATTTAATGATTCAAGAATATATTTGGAAAAATTATTATTCCAATCAAACTTTAGGATCAATGTAGAATGTATCACTCAAAAGTAAAACTGGGGCTAATAATATGAATGTGTATATGAGAGAACTCTCTGTTCCTATATTACTAGACAGGCATGTAATATGCAGTAACCATTTTCTGTTCTGAGATAAGAAAAAAGTAGATAGCTTCTGCAATAGAGTCTCAAAATCTATAGTTTAATATAAAAAACTGAATCTTGTTTAGCCTTCACTGTTAAGATGCTGATGCATTTTTCCTTGAGGACACATTCTACAGGAAACTTTGTTGCTGGCAAAGTTTATACCCTTTGAAATAAGCAAACAGTCCATAAACTCTCTACAAGCAGGCAGCAGTAAACAATCAATCTCTAAACCATTCACTAGGCCAGAAAAACTTCCTAATATACCAAATAATTTCTTCAGAGCTTGCAGTCCACACATGTGCCTAGCAGAAATTCATTTAAAATTCCTAGCTTAGAGAATATGTACTATCTTATTAGACCTCATGAGAATCATTTCAGCAACACTTAGCTTCAGAAATAGGGTAGCAGTGTATGGGAGCAAAGCCTCTTAAAAACAAGTCAATCAAAGTTACCTCCTTTATTTTAACAGTGACCTTACAAATACCTGATCTTGAAATCTTGTTGAATTTAGTTACTCCAAAGAGTCCATCTCTTTGTGATGACCCTATTTCTTTTCACTGGAAAATAATGAAAAGTAGCAAAATCCAAGATTTATAGGGATAGCTACACATACAAGTAACATTTTAAAAAAATTAAAGTTCAAATAATGTTATTCTGCCTCTCTGGATTTCACTGATGACTCTGTAAGTGATACCTGCATCCTGGTAATATTTCTGAACTATTTTGAGTAAAAGCACATATTACATTTGGAGATTCATGCTTTCCAATACATGGTGACTTTGAACTTAGTTCACATTTGCTTAGCTTCAGCAATATATATTATATAAATATATAATTTATTTAATATAATTTATATAATATATATTTATTTAATATAATTTAATATATATTTATTTAATATAAATATATATTATAAAATGTAATATAATTATATTTAATATATATAATTTAATATATAATATATTAAATATATTAAATAATATATAATTTAATATATTATATATAATATATATTATAAAATATAATATAAAATTATAAAATATATTTAATATAATTTATATAATATATGCATATATAAATATATATATTACATAATATATATATTTATTTATGTTTTATTTTTTATTTTTTGCAGTTAAATGATGAATCCACATCCTGAAGGTAGATATGGAATGACATATTCTGGCTAGTAAATGTGTAAACAAAAGGGTCTGGGTAATTATTTTCAAAATTTATTTGTCAAATTACTTTTTGGTATGTTTTATACTATATAGGAGACCTATAGGAGACCTATTTTATTTTTGCTTTTTGTATGTTGCTTTGAATTACAATAAATAAACAGAAGAGTTCAAATCATATGTTCAGCTCAGTGATATTCCACAAAGTGTATACACTAGAGGAACCAACACCCAGATAAATACAGCCATGTAACCAGCACACCACCCTCTTCTAGCCACTTTGTGTTACAATAAGATTAAGCATTATCCTGACTTCTAACACCTTAGAAAAGTTTTGCCTGTTTTAAAACATAAATAAATTATACTAAATGGACTCATTTGTGTGTTTGGTTTATTTGCCTCAATGTTAGAATCTTACAATTCCCCCTTGTTTTTTGATGTAGTAATAGGTCAACG
This sequence comes from Herpailurus yagouaroundi, assembly GCF_014898765.1. Lineage (NCBI taxonomy): Eukaryota > Metazoa > Chordata > Mammalia > Carnivora > Felidae > Herpailurus > Herpailurus yagouaroundi. The sequence continues at coordinate 91,636,879 of NW_024412377.1, forward strand.
ATTCTCTTTGCTGTATAGTAGCCCATTGTGTGGATATACCATAGTTTGTTTATCCATTATTCTGTTAATGGGCATTTGGGTTTTTACTTGGTAGGGAAAAATCTGTTAGAAGATGGCTGACAGGACTGATAGGAGAATTCCAGTCCCTGCCCAAAGACTCCCCTTCCGGGTTTTTCTTCCCACCCTGCTTGCTGCCCTTGCCAAATTACCACTAATGCGGAATGCAGAAGTAACAGACCATAAATTGTCCCCTTTGCTTATGCTCTGGACTTAGACCTTTGGAGAGTGATCTCCTCTGAGCCTCCTGCCTTCCAAGATCTCAGAGTGCTGCTTTGTTCTTCCACCCACTGATCCAGACCAGGTTCCATAACATACTGTTTCAGAGACTGAAAGAAAAACAGTGCTATGAACATTATTCTACAGCTCTTTTAGTGAATACATACACAGATTTCTTTTGAGTGTATTCCTAGGATCGTATATTTACCTATTATACATACATATAGGATATATGTATAGCTTTCTAGACATTGTCAAAAAGTTAACATGTAAAGTTTCTGATGTTCCTGTTGCTGTACCTTCTCACCAACTAGTTATTGTCTGTTTATTCTATTTTTATTTCATTTATAAAACTATTTAGTGTGTTGTATAGTGTTGTTGTTTTTTAAATTGTTTTAGTGTTTATTTATTATTTTTTTTTTAATTTTTTTTTCAACGTTTATTTATTTTGGGGACAGAGAGAGACAGAGCATGAGCGGGGGAGGAGCAGAGAGAGAGGGAGACACAGAATCGGAAACAGGCTCCAGTCTCTGAGCCATCAGCCCAGAGCCCGACGCGGGGCTCGAACTCCCGGACCGCGAGATCGTGACCTGGCTGAAGTCGGACGCTCAACCGACTGCGCCACCCAGGCGCCCCAGTGTTTATTTATTTTTGAGAGACACAGAATCCAAAGCAGCTGGGCTGTCAGCAAAGGGCCTGAGATGGGGCTCGAACCCACTAACTGTGAGATCATGACCTGATCCAAAGTCAGAGGCTTAACCAACTGAGCCACCCAGAAGCCCCTATACCATTGTTTTTTAAGTTGCAGTCTTCAAATCAGAAAAAAATAAATTCATTTGCCATTTTAACAAAGTGCAATTTTTTTTTTAATTTTTTTTCAACGTTTATTTATTTTTGGGACAGAGAGAGACAGAGCATGAACGGGGGAGGAGCAGAGAGAGAGGGAGACACAGAATCGGAAACAGGCTCCAGGCTCTGAGCCATCAGCCCAGAGCCTGATGCGGGCTCGAACTCACGGACCGCGAGATCGTGACCTGGCTGAAGTCGGACGCTTAACCGGCTGCGCCACCCAGGCGCCCCAAGTGTAATTTTTAATATAAAATGCTCAAATGTAATTTTTAATATAAATGGTCAAATGGAAAAATGCTCATCCTTATAGGAGTGTATAGCAAGACAGCCAAAATAAATCTGAATGAGAAACAAAATGTACTCTTTATAAAGGGATAATTAATGAATAAAAAATTAGTTCTAAAATAACCATGTTATGGGATGAAAATACAGCATAGGGTATATAGTCAACAATATTGCAATAATATTGTATTGTGGTGGCGATTGTACTTAAGTGGTGAGCACCGTGTAACCTGTGGTATGGAGTCACTATTTTGCACACCTGAAATTAATATAACATTATATATGTCAGCTAAACTTCAATTAAAAAACGAAATTACAAAAAAAATTCAAAAAATTAGAGTTAGATCCTATTGTTAGAACTCCTTTTCTCATCTCTTGTATGTATGACTATTATTTGAAGGAATGTCTTGATTGGTTCTGTTCCCTCTAAGAGGATACCTTTTCCACAAAATGTGCCTCTACAAATATGTGTTGGGTGCGTTGGAAAGGCAGTCTCACAAGTGCAGTCTCTCAACTTCCTCTCCCTGCACAGGAATGAGCCTTGGTCCTGGAACACTTGCTTATCAAGAGAGAAAGAGCCCCAACAGCCTGTGCTGGATTTATCATCCTGTGAGGCAATGTGTCACATGTCACAATATCTGGCCCATCCCACTGTTATATCTGTCCCCTGAGGCAACAGAAGGGGCTGTCTTCCACTGTAGCCCTGATAGCGATATGTTTAGGCTAATTCCCTGTATGGGCCTCCCACTGCCAAGAGACCTGCTGGCCATGGGGAACCCACGCCCACTGTTGAAGCAGACCCTGCTTTGTCTCTTCCCTTTGTGAGTAAAGTACTGTCAGATACCAAGAGGCAGTGGGCGGAAGTGTGTGGAATTTTTCCTGATTAGTAACAGGTGCATGGTACTCCACAAGACACTAAGACTGGATGAATTCGTGAGTGCAGAATTTATTGTTGGCTGTTGTCAAAAGCTGAGCCAAGCATTCTTGTACATTAGTATACATCAGAATCACCTGAAGGGCTTGTTAGAAACAGATTCCTAGACTTCCCTTTCAGAGTTTCTATTTCAGGAGTTTTGGGTGGGACCTCAAAATTTGCATTTCTATCAAGTTGCCAAGTGATGCTGAGGCTATTTGTCTGGAGGCATCACACTGACAATTATTGTTCTAAAAAAATAGACCAGAGTGGTAAGAGGCCTTAAAAAAAAAAAAAAAAAGTTATGTGAGACTCATTCAAATTTCCATTTGGTTCCTTAATTAGCTGTGTGACCTTGAATTACTTCACATCTGGGATTCATTTCTGCATTTCTATATAATAATTTTATTTTCAAATTCAGCAGAATAATGTATTATTTTCATATAATAGAATTATGTATGGTCTCTCCCACATTCTTGCTGATTCCCAAGGAGCATGCTGAAACTGTTTCAATCTGGTGATTATTATGTATGTGGGGTGTGTGTGTGTGTGTGTATCACCTCATTATATGGGGACATAAAAATTATTATAAAATTTCTGAAGCCACTGAGCTAGATATAGGCTAGCTAGTGGATGAGTCTTTCATTTCCTTCAATGGAAAAATTACAGCTTTGTGCATATGAATATGTATTTTATTTGCTTCTCCATGAGTTCGTCCTTACATCTTTGATAATTTGATATGGAAATGTTTCATCCAAATGCCAGAAGTTGTAGTATTACTTTAATGACCTTTTTGTTTTAATGCAAATTACATCTTGAGTAACCAGATGCCAAAGCAAAATATTTTCAGGGCGCCTGGCTGGCTCAGTCGATTAAGCATCCGATTTTGGCTCAGGTCATGATCTCATGGTTTTATGGGTTCAAGCCCTGCATCATGCTCTGTGCTGACAGCTCAGAGCCTGGAGCCTGCTTTGGATTCTGTATCTCCTTCTCTCTCTGCCGTTTCCCCGCTTGTACTCTGTCTCTCTCTCTCTCTCAAAAATAAATAAACATTAAAAAAAAGCGCAAAATATTTTCAACTTTGTTTCCTTGCTTTTCTCCTTCTCTCTCTTCCTCCCTCTGCCATCCTGTTTCTCCCCTCACCCTCACTCTCCCATCGCTCTGCCCCTACCTTTCCCTTATTATGAATTTTACAGGATCCTTTGTCCTTCTACAGACTGGCATTTGTTTATATCTTAACAATCTTGAAGCATATTTACAAGCTTTGAATTTTAAAGATCAATTTTAATTTTATGTATTGTGGTGTAACAAAATTTTTCTTTCTGTGGTATTTTCTTCTCAAATATTTTTTCTTGTGATTAGGGCTTTTAATATTAAAGATTTATCTGAGACGTATTTTCACCTTAAAAATTATCGTATTTGATAATTATATTTGAGAAGCACTTTGTGGTCCTATGTTTGGTAATATATTTAATAAAAATGTATGACATTTACTTTTTAATCAAGGCATATTGAGAAATATTTATCTTTTAGATCAGTATATTAGCTGTTCCTCAAAAAAGTTTGTTTAAAATATCCACTTCTCTTTATAACACAATCCATTTATGCCTCTAAATCTATTGTGAAATTGCTGTATATTTACATTATTGCATGTATTTTCATCCTTAATATGATTAATAGGCCAAACGCAAAACTGAAGAAATATTTCAGATCTACCACTGTAGTCGCACAAGTAGACATTACTTAGTATGTGTCATTTTGTCATTGCTGTGTTTATTTTTACTACATACAAATAATATCTTTTGCTGTGTTATAATTTTTGTTGTATTTATTATTCTTTTTTTTTTAATTTTTTTTTTCAACGTTTATTTATTTTTGGGACAGAGAGAGACAGAGCATGAACGGGGGAGGGGCAGAGAGAGAGGGAGACACAGAATCGGAAACAGGCTCCAGGCTCTGAGCCATCAGCCCAGAGCCCGATGCGGGGCTCGAACTCACGGACCGCGAGATCGTGACCTGGCTGAAGTCGGACACTTAACCGACTGCGCCACCCAGGCGCCCCAAGTATTTATTATTCTTTAAGTTTTTTAAGTTTATTTTTGAGAGAGAGACAGAGACAGGGAGAGCACATGTGCGTTGAAGCGGAGAAGATACAGAGAGAGAGAGGCAGGGAGAGAGTCCCAAGCAGGCTCCGCCCTGTCAGCCCAGAGCCTGAGGTGGGGTTTGAACTCACAAACCATGAGATCATAACCTGAGCCGAAATGCAGAATCACTTAACTGACTGAGCCACCCAGGCATTCCTGTAGTATTTACATTTGTTATTTTGGATTGTGTTAGAAGTTAATAACTTAATTGAAGTAAGAATACAAACAATTGAAGGCATAGCTCCATTCCAAGCACATATGCAAAAATAAATATTAAGTTTTATTTACTTTATATTTCAATTTTCTATTGAACAATGCATTTGGATTTTCTTTTAAAGTTTCGTTATTTATTGAGAGAGAGAGAGAGAGAGAGAGAGAGACAGTATGTGTTCACAAGCAGAGGAGGGACAGAGAGAGAGGGAGAAAGAGAATCCCAAGCAGGTTTAGTGTGCTGTCAGAAAAGAGCCAGATATGCGGTTCCATCTCAAGAACCATGAGATCATGATCTAAGCCAAGATCAAGAGTCAGATGCTTAGGGGCGCCTGGGTGGCGCAGTGGGTTAAGCGTCGGACTTCAGCCAGGTTACGATCTCGTGGTCCCTGAGTTCGAGCCCCGTGTCGGGGCTGGAGCCTGTTTCCGATTCTGTGTCTCCCTCTCTCTTGGCCCCTCCCCTGTTCATGCTCTGTCTCTCTCTGTCCCAAAAATAAATAAACGTTGAAAAAAAAATAAAAAAAAAAAAAAGAGTCAGATGCTTAAGCGACTCAACCACCCAGGCACCGCTTGATTTTTATTTTTGATATTTGATTCACAGAAATGGTAAATGTCTATTAAGAGGCTACCTTTTTAGATACTGTCTTCTAAAATTTTTGCAGTATTTAAAATATTTAAAATAAATTATGAAAAGGCATATGAGATATGAAGCAGAATAACAGCAACAATAACAAAACAGAACACTTTTGGTGTTCTTGAAGTGAGACCTCATTTCTGATACCTTATGTGCCTTCCTAAGGAGATAAACCAATACCTGCAATTTTGCTTCCATTACTCAGTTGGATTTTAAAAAGTTCCATATGTCTGGTATTTCTAAAGAATATATCATGTAGTGTTTCTTCGCTTTGAGGTTGAAAAATGTGATATCATGTTATCATACTGTATATAATGTTCTGTTATTATTCCTTTCGTTCAACATTGAGTTTCCACAACTCATCCATGTTGTTATTATAGAAGATTATGCATTCATTTTCACTGCCTTAAATATTTCATTGTGTATAAACACAATTATTCACTTATCCATTTCGAGTCAATGAAAATTTGTCTTGTTGGTGTTTTTTTTTGTTGCTAATATGAAATGCACAGGCAAATACGTTTTGCACATGCACCTTGGTAAACATAGAACAATTATTCTAAGCCATATACTGAACAGCAAAATGACTGTGTCAGAAGTTTATAAATGTTCACCTAACATAATTCCAAATTATTTTTTAAAGAATTTGTACCAGTTTATGCTCTCGTTTTCAATGAGTAAGAATTATCTATTTCTAATTTTTGGCCTATAGTAACATTAGACTTTTTAATTGATGCATATATGGCGTATATAAAGGCTATACCTTAGTAATCTTAATTTGCAAGTCCATCTTTGGTAATAAAACTTAATTAATTTATTTTCTAGCCACAAGAAGGCATGAGGTGATGTAGAACAGGCTTGTTCAGGAAAGATTTATACTACTGAATCATATCTACATTTTAATATTTTTTATTTAATATTTTCATTTATTTTTGAGATAGAGACAGAATGCGAGTGGGTTTGGGGCAGAGAGAGAGGGAGACACAGAATGCGAAGCATGCTCCAGGCTCCAAGCTGTCAGCACAGAGCCGGATGCGGGGCTTGAACTCACAAACTGTGAGATCATGACCTGAGCCGAAGTCAGACGCTCGACCAACTGAGCCACCCAGGCACCCCTGAATCATATCTACATTTTAAAATAACTAGCTTGCTCTGCCCCTGCCACCTTCCCTATTCAAGTAATTATCATGCCAGTGAAAAATGATTCAGGTTTGTATAATTAGACAAAAATTAGCATTCTCTTCCTCATTCATCTGCCATATTTTTACTCCTTTGCATGATCCAACTCAGCCATCTATTCTGAGAAGTTTTCAACTATTCAACTTGGTGCATTTCCCTATTAAGTGTATTATGTTCTAGTGTAAATTGTGTGTTTTCTACGATACATCGTGTGTGCATCTTAACGACAGATCTATGTTGGGGCACCTGGGTGGCTCAGTCAGTTAAGTGTCTAACTTTGTCTCAGGTCAGCATCTCGCAGTTGGTGAGTTCGGGCTTGTTTCAGATTCTGTGTCTCCCTCTCTCTCTGCCCCTCCCCTTCCCATGCTCGCTCGTGCGCGCTCTCTCTCCCTCTCTCTCTCAAAAATAAACGTTAAAAAATTAAAAACAAATTAAAAATAAATAAAGTCGAAATAGCATTAAATTACCTGTGTTTACCAAGGTAACTCCCTCACTGCATGCACTTATTAAATTAAAAGATAGTTACTTCTGTGTTCACTCTTTAGTAGATCCCTTTGCAGAGCATTCATCCCTTCAAAAAGTGGCCTTCCTCTATATTATACTCCAGTTGGAGAGATAAAGGATTGTGTTTAAACAGCTAATTTTACCAGATGTCAGTGAAATACATCCTGAAATTATAAGCCACAGGTTCTGGGTTGGAATGGAAAAAAGTAAGGTATTGGAAAGAGAAAGCAGAAAATGCAGCTGACATTCAAGTTTTTCTTAGGTGGATTTACATGGATTTAAAGTGGGAATATAACTAAGGTCATTCCATACTGATAAAGCAGAAAAGTAGAATGGCTTGTTCAGAAATCATAAACCAAACAATACCTAGACTGTAAGATATATGCATGTAGTGATGTAGTGTTAGGCTAGAAAGTAGAGTGGAATAGCTCATAGAATTACCAAAAATTGACATTTTATCCTGGATTTGTAATTGAATGGTTTACATGTAATTATTCAGAATAATATTATTCTAATACTATGGGAAAATCATTCTAGTACGTTAGGGTGAAAATTTTGAAGAATAATTGTACTAGAGTTGCTCTTTTAATCTCATAATATTTTTGTGTTAAAATTTAGCTTTTTCTCTTTGATTTTATGGTAATATAGATTCTCTTATTATATATAAATCAATCACACAATATTCATATATATTATATTCCCCAGAGTTATTTCTTTATGCAAGAAATGGTATGACAAGGAAATTCTAGTGTTGTAGATAATTTCCTATTTAGTTTGATTTCCCTGGCATAGTTAGTGATGCAAGAAGTAAAATTCGTTCCTGTTGAAATATTGCTATCCCAGGAGGGAAAGCATTCTACCATCTCTTCTTAGAAAAAAAAATGTTATAGACTTGAAATCTAAAATAAGGATTAAGTAAATGTATGTGTAAACTTACCTGTTTATTTGAAAGAACAAATTAAATCACCAGATGAATTAAATTTTTGTTTTCTATACCCAGTTATATTTATTTTGAATAGATCATTTCCTGACTATACTAAGCATGTGAACATTGCCTTTAGAGGTACAATTAATGAACTAAGGAAATGATTATATCAAATAACTTAAATATGTTTCCAGGCATCTGTCTATTCACTGGTGGCCAGCTCTCACCTCAAGTCTAAAAGAAAAAAAAGAATGCTGAATATGTTGGCTGTCGATGATGTTGAAGGAGGCATGTAAGAAAAGTTTTATATAGCTCTTCCCATTATAAAACTTTCCAGGACCCAGTTTTTATAAAGTTACACGTATAATATAGTAACAACCATACTCCTAAGTAAATGAAAACAAAAGTCCACAAAAGCACATCTGTATTGATACACACAGCAGATTTATTCATAATTACCAAAAATGCAGAATGCAAATATCCATTGGTGACTCCCTGGGGTACATCGATCCATTGAGTTACTACTCAACAGTAGAAAGATCATACTACTGCAAAATGTAACCATGTGAAAGAATCTCAAAAATGGCAGGAAATTTGAACAAGACATGTAGAAAAGGGTAAAACTGTAATATGATTTTAAAAGGGGGGTGGGGTGACTGGGTGGCATAGTCAGTTAAGCGTCCACTTCTGCTCAGGTTATGGTCTTGTGGTTCATGGGTTTGAGCCCCTAGTTGGGATCTGTGCTGACAGCTCGGAGACTGGAGGCTGCTTCAGATTCTGTGTCTCCCTCTCTCTCTGCCCCTCCCTTGCTCACTCTCTGTCTCTCTCTCTCTCAAAAATAAACATTTAAAGAAAACTATAATGCCATTTAATTAAGTTTCTCTATGACAAAGCCATAGGAAAAAGACATCCTATCACTGTTTCCCAGGGCCTGGGTTTGGGGAGAGAAAATTACCTATGAAAAACATGAAGAAACTTTTTGAGGTTTCAGAAATATTCTGCATCTTGATTGCAGGTGTGGTTATGTCACTGCATGTATTTGTTTAAACTCACTGATTTGTACACTTTAAAAAAAGTGGATTTTACTGAGTTTAAATATCTCAACCTGTCTATATTTAAAGAAAAAAGAAAAGAGATGAAAAGAAAAGAAAAAAGAAAACAAAACCACACAAACCAATGAACAAGAAAAGTCATCAATTCAAAAATAAAAATTCTAGGGAATATTTTCCTAGAATATTTAAATATAGCAAGGACAAAACACATAAAACCAACTAATGAAGCCAAATTTAAAAAAAAAAATTAAGCTTCATTCCATGCATTCAAATAAGAGTAGCTTTTGTATGTATCAGATTTGTTAAGGTTTAGTGTCATTAGGTAAATAACCTCCTCTATTGTAGATGAATTTATTTTAAAAGCAATACTTTCAGGGGGCGCCTGGGTGGCTCAGTCGGTTGGGCATCCGACTTCAGCTCAGGTCACGATCTCGCACTCCGTGAGTTCGAGCCCCGTGTAGGGCTCTGGGCTGATGGCTCAGAGCCTGGAGCCTGCTTCCGATTCTGTGTCTCCCTCTCTCTTGGCCCCTCCCCCGTTCATTCTCTGTCTCAAAAATAAATAAACGTTTAAAAAAAATTTTTTTTGAAATAAAAAAAATAAAAGCAATACTTTCTCTCCCCATTTAAAGTAAAGGCCTTCATGATTTTAGTAAAGTTGCTGAATTATTTCCCAGATAGTATGACCTCACCTGTCAATTTCCAGTGCACTTAGAAAGAAAGAAAGAAAGAAAGAAAGAAAGAAAGAAAGAAAGAAAGTTATATGGTAGGTAAAGTTTTACCTCTCTGTTCAACGCAAGTCATCCTTTATTAATTTAAGCTGTAACAAAAATTAAGTTCACAAAAAACTTTTCTAAGTTTGAAAACAGGCACAAAAATAATGAGCACATTTTTGATATCCAAGCTCCATATCCAAGGTTTTAGGACAGAGTTAGTGTATTTCATTCATTCATTCATTCATTCATTCATTCATTCATTCAGTAATAGCTCTTCAATAGCTAATCTGTGATCTGTGACCGTGTATAGTAGTCCTCGCTCTAGATATTACACTCACAGTGACAACCAGAACCTCTCGTGGGGGCCATGTCCCAGTACGAGGTGACAGAGAACAAATTAGAATGTACTGTTTAGCACACAAGATTGTTTAGAAGCATAATTTGAATATGTTGTAAATAAGCAGGATAATTGGATGGAAAGGACCTGGGAAGAGAGTTTTTGACGCTGTTTGCAATTCACTCTGAAGAGTTAGGGCTTGGGCTGGGCATTTTCGAAAAGCACAATGAAGTCATATTTCTTGAAATGTCAGTGCGATGTAGGGAATAGCTGGAGCGAACTCACGTAGGACCTCTTAAGTGATGGTTAAAAGTCTGGATTTGATTCCAAATTCAGTGAGAAGCAAATGAAGGAGTTCAAATATGGTAGAAGTGTGATCTCAGTTATGTTTTAAGATATCTACTCTGCTGTGTGTGGATAGTTTGTAATGTCCAGGAGGGAATTGCAACTATCATTTGAGATAAGAGGCCATTTTAGATCATTTTAGATCAGTGTCTCAGTTTGTTCACGTAAGGGGTGTTCACTGCTTGTGCAAAAGTTCTAGCAGTGGAGGTGGAGGGAAGTTTTTAGATAGGGGTGGATCTTAGTTAACTTTACTGTCAACTAAACTGTTGGATATCTTCCTTAAGATTTTGTGGGAGATTTTGTGGGAGAGCAACAGAGATAGCTTTCTAAATTTGGGTCATTGATTTTTGCATGTTATTTAAAAACATGGGGCTAATTAAAAGAACTGCTCTGAATGACAGCAGATTGTGACAATGAAAATTAGAAGACTATGAGTTATATAAAACAAGGCTTATTTTTTCCAGGATGTTCAAATGGACCAAGAGTGTTAACTCATATTAGTACCTGTTACAGAGGATTGGGAGGCAGCAGAGAATAATAGTGCCTACAATTTCCCAGTGAATAGGGAAAACAATCAAATATGTTTGCATATTTAAAAATCAAAAGCTTTTTAAAGTAAATTGTATTTCTTATTGAAATTTTATTTTGGAATATTAGGTTTTTGGTAAGAGCATAAAATTTTTGTGGCTCAATGTTAAAAAAAAACTTCCCCAAGTATACATAATAAAAGGTAAGATAATATTAAAAGTAAGATACTTCCATAATTGTGTTTAGAGATTTGCTGTAAATAAGGTCCTTGCTGTTATGTGCATAATGCTTGTACTCTAGTTGATAAAACTTGTTTCCTATGGGAATATAGGTTAGCAAGTCTGTTTCTTGTTGTACATGCTATACGTGTATACTGAAATTGAACAATTAAAAAATGGATATTGGTTGGAAACAGGTTTCTGTTGGAGTTAAAGTTGACATGTAAACAGGGAAAGGGATCTAGAATGATCTATGTGGTACTGCAATAGACTTGATGGCATTGGTATGAACTCATGTTTAGCTTATTGTAGATACAGATGGTTACATATAGAGCTGTTTATAGATACGTTTATATAGAGCATTAATACGCACACATGTATGTCATTACTTTGCTAGCTGAAAGGGTTTAGAAGCAAGGACATCCAAGTAGCAACAAGCAAATCTTGAACCTAGATCTTAGGGGTTTTTTTTATATTTATTTATTTTGAGAGAGAGAGTGAGTCGGGGGTGAGGGTGAGGGACAGAGAGAGAGAGAGAAACTCAGAATCCCAAGCAGGTTCTGCACTGTTGCTGTCAGCACAGAGCCCAAGTCCGGCTCACAAACCGTGAGATCATGACCTGAGCCAAAATCAAGAGTTGAATGCTTAACCAACTGAGCCACTCAGGCATTCCCAGATCTTAGGTTTTAATGCCATTCTCTAATAAAAGAAGCTAAGGCTCCTTGGAGAAATGTCTGATTCTAATACCTGAGGCAGAAAATATTCAAGATAAGCCTGGAACATCTTGCTGTGCCAGAAAGTAGAGAACTTCCCCTACAACCCAAAACCAAACAAACAGAAAACCTACATTAAAGAGGATATGGCAAAGTAAAATAGCCAAATGACATATTCTCTAATGGCCAAAGTGAGAAAAATGTGAGCAACAAAATAAATAATGTAGTATTGGGTTATAACCCACAGTATAAAATGATATTTATGAGTCCATGGTAATATAAACAAATGACTGAATAAATAAAAAAGAATTGGAGAAGTGGCAAATTTCCCATGCAAAAAAAGTCCAGATAATTTATGTAGATACTGTGCTTTAAAGTATGGGAAGCCTAATTCCCCACTCCTTCAGTGTTCGCTGGGCATAGTGACTATCTTCTTTTTTAAAAAAAATTTTTCTTAACATTTATTTATTTTTGAGACAGAGAGAGACAGAGCATGAATGGGGGAGGGGCAGAGAGAGAGGGAGACACAGAATCGGAAGCAGACTCTGTGATGGCCCAGAGCCTGACGCGGGGCTCGAACTCACGGACCGCAAGATCGTGACTTGAGCTGAAGTCAGACGCTCTACCAACTGAGCCACCCAGGCGCCCCCCTAGTGACTGTCTTCTAGTAAGTACAGATAAAAGAGAAGAGTTACTTTACTGTAGAAAACTCTGACAAACACCACCTAATCCAGGTGACAAAGTCAACACCAACAATGAAAAATTATGTTGATACCCTGGTATCATCATCATACACCGCATATGATATGATAAAAATGGCACTTTACCTCTGTAGTATTCCCCTCCAAACCTATAAACCCAGTAAGCCATGATACAGCAGCAGCAGCAACAACAACAATAACAACAACAAAATAACACACCAGAATAAGTCAGGTTGGTAGGCCCTCTACAAAATACATGACCTCAAGACAATCAAGTCATCTGAGACAAGGAAGTCTGCCATATGTCCCAACAAAGAGAAACCTAAGACCAGATGACTGAATGTAACTTGATATCCTAGGCATGACAGAGAAACTGCAAAAGTTGTTAGGCTAAGCTAATGAAATTTGAATAAAGTATGGTCTATTATCATCTATTAATCATAATAAATATACTAACAAGATTTTTTTAAGGGGGAAGTTAGACACAGAGTATGTGGAAACTCTCTATATTATCTTTCCAAAGGAAATATAAAACTTTTTTTAAAGAATCTATGAAAAATATCAACAGAAAATTTTTAAAAAATGAAGTCTTATTTTTTTAGGATATTTGCTCCACAGTATAATTGAAAAATGAAGTCCTCCTTCTAGCACATCTTCTTCATCTCTGTGCACCAGACTTTTAATTTCTAACATATTTTGACACCTTTAAAAAGATTTTGCTAATCTTCTATATTTGCTTACTGTTCCCTAACAACCCACCTCATATCTAGTGGTTTGAAACAGTAACCGTTTATAATTACTGTGAATCTATGTCCAGCTGTTTGGCTCTTTTGGTCATGCCTAGCTGAGCTCTCTCGTATATCCACTGACAGCTAAATGGCTCTGCTCTGGGAGTCAGCCTGGTATTGGCTGCTTTGATTCTCTCCCATGTTATCTTATTTTTCAGAAGGCTAGTGTAGTCTTGCTTACATGGTTGTATCACCAAGTTCTTGCAGAGAAGGAGGAACCATGCAAGGCCTGGGCTCCAGCTGGCACATCACTTCCATCACATCGCATTGACCAAAGTAATCACTGAACTAGTACATAGTTTAGTGGATATGTTTATAGGAGAAGCTGCAAAATCACATTGGGGACATGGATAGAGGTAAAGAAATAATTGTGGCCATCTGACTATCTACTACACCCCCCATTGGAACTCATCCTTTAATGTTTGAATTTCTGGAACCCTTTGTCACTGACCTTCTATTACATTTTCTGCTAGATTTAAAATCAAGGGATACGTATAGTACCTTCATTGTTTTATAGGTCAGTATATTTCTTTATAAATTAGTAGTTGAGTAAATGTTAAATTTTTAAAATGCAGGATTATGGTGTATTTTTGTAATTTCCTCAAGATACTAAAAATATCAAACACTTTTCACCAATAATAGAACTTCAGCATAAAGCAGCTTCAGTATGATCCTTTCACCATTACATAAAGGAGAAAATCCCTGTCTCGTTGATCTTGGTATATTATTTTCAGTACGGTAATACTTGTTATTGTACTAAGCCCAAACTCTATTATCTAAATAGGGAAAAATCCCACATATAACTTTAATAATTTGAATTGAAAAAAAAATAAGGATCAGACCAATACACTATTTAAGTGTCATTCTCTACCATAATTGAACATCTGAATGATTATTTAGCTTCCCAATTCCATTTCCTGGAATACAATTTATGATTAAATTAGATTGGAACCAAGTGGCAGAACCATAAATAGAAAGATAAGGAATTTCACCTTGAACCAGTTCAACCATTTGTCAGCCATAACATACATGTCAATTATTCATGTATCAGTTTACAAATCACTTATGGTAGCAATTTAGAAGTCATGGCTGTGTGAGAAATTAAATTACCAAAAAAATGACAAGAAGGAGGATGTATGTTTTTAAGTCTTTTTAAAGATTTTTTTTCTGATTTTTATAAGATTAAGATCCCTTTTATCATATTATAGTCCTTTAATGCTCAGACTAGTATTAGCTTGCTAGCTCTGGTCCAAATGATGATTAATTTAATGGATTAGCAAATTCCAACTGTGTTAACTCTATAATTCTTCTATATCCAGTGGAGAGGTTGTTGGCTAAATATCTGAAAGGCTTATGGTGTCAGTAGAAATGAATGCCTAACCTAGTGTCCTATTTGTACTTACATTGCTAACTGATTGTACAAATATCTTTTGCCTACCAAGCAAAGAAATTGTCATTCATATTAAAATGAACTGTTAGAATCTAGAAAAATTGAACTGGCTAATGAATAACATCCTGAATATCTCTTCAATTGTTATGAGTAATTATAATAGAATTTTCTGGCACATGGCAGCTTCTTACAAAATTAGTAATGATTAAGTTGTTTTGTCATATAGGAAGATAAAATGGACACTACTTCTGGTTATCATAAAAAGGTAGAAAAGGTCCTTAGAATTCATTTAAAATATATTCTGTTTCTCATGATGACAAGAAGAAAATAAAAGGAACTTAAGAAGTCTTTATTTAAATTTAAAAGATAAAGGAAAACTTGGTATTTTCATTCCAATGTAATTTGTTTAAAAAATTTGTATAACCATATGTCAGAAGATCTAATGCACAGAATATTTGCAATTTAAAGTTTTATTTTGCACTCAGTTTTCCTTTGTTTTACTTGTCATGTTAAATATCTTGGAATAAATTACATAATGTTGGAGTAAATATTTGCCTTGTCCAAAGTGTTAGAGAGCTGAAGACTAGTAATAGCTAACACAGACTAGTCTTAATTTTCTCTCCTGATGAGTGTATTGATTTTGTGATCATAAAGTATGATAAAGTCAGTTTTGTTTAATAGAAAAGTCGAGTTTTGAAAGAAATTCATATTAAACCCTGGTATACTGCTTACCTGGTTGGATGACCCTGAACTAGCTATTTAATCTCTGATTCTTGGTATAAACAGCAGTAAAATGTGGATACTGAAAACATTATCTTACCTAATGTATTTTGTTAGACCTTAATAAGAAGTTTGCTGTGGAGAACAAAGGAGATGTTATATTTTAAAGTCCCTCCTAAAATTGAAAGCTTTAAATGAATATTAGTTTTCTATATCCATATGATTGATATGTATCTTTTCATGTCCCATATTTTCTGTCGTTTTCATCCAATTATAAAACTTCTGAACTGAGGGCATCTGGTGGGCTCAGTCGGTTCAGTGTGTGACTTCAGCTCATGCCACGATCTCATGGTTTGTGAGTTTGAGCCCTGCAGTCAGGCTCTATGCTGATAGCTCAGAGCCTAGAACCTGCTTCAGATTCTGTGTCTCCCCCTGTCTCTGCCCCTACCCCACTCACAGTCTCTCTCTCTCTCTCTCTCTCTCTCTCTCTCTCTCTCTCTCTCTCTCAAAAATAAAATAAACATTAAAAATTTTGGAAAAAAAAACTTCTGAACTGATAGCTATTGTACATATTTTATCAATATAACTACTTTTATTTCAAAGAAAATGAAATTAACCCCCCTTTCTAAGCTTCCAATAGCTTATTTGTCCCTAAGATCCCACTTAAGAAGTGTCTACATTTAAATCATATGCTAAAGACTATGGTTTGGAACTTTGAAAATTATTTCAGTGTTGCTGCTGATATTCTTACCCTTGATAAAGTCCAAAGTAAAAATAAACACTTAAGTGTCTAAATACTTTTTCAAAGTATATTTTCTCTTTTCCTTACAATGAGATGACATGTAAGTTGAGTATCACTTTAAAAAATTTTTCAAGTGAATTTGACTCATAACAAACTTAATTTATTTAAAAAGTGCTGGCTCCATTTCTTCTCTTCCTTCTTAAATTAATAAATTCAAAATAAAGCTGTTTTATTTGAAATTGATGCTTTTTAAGGCTAGAAAAAAAGTGCCAAGCTTTGTAGAGTGATTGGGCTAAATTTCTGTAATTTTGTAGAAAATAAAGATTTTTTATTGAACTTATTTATTAATTATTTGCTCAAGGAAGGGAAAAATTAGAAGAATGTATTTGTTGTATGTTTTAAATTTACATATTTATCAGAGTTATGACTATTTAAAAAAACTGATAGCTTTGTTTTGTTTTGTTTAAGGATGAATATTGTCCTTAAAGAATATAACTTCTCTTAATAATATTGATACATGAAGACCAGGGACAGACAGACAATTTTCATTCTCTCTCTCTCTCCCTTTTACCTCTCTTTTTCCCTCCACCCCCCTCTCTTTCCCTGTTTCTGTTCTATATCTACAGCATCTCCATTCTGAACTAATAGACATTTCTGATGTACTCATCAGTGAGTTAATTTTTTTTAATATAATTTTATTGTCAAGTTAGCTAATATACAGTATACACAGTGTGCTCTTGGCTTCGGAGGTAGATTCCCATGATTCATTGCTTCCATACAACACCCAGTGCTCATCCCAAAAAGTACCCTCCTCAATGACAATCACCCATTTTCCCCTCTCCGCCTCCTTATCAATGCTCAGTTTGTTCTCTGTATTTCAGAGTCTCTTATGGTTTGCCTCCCTCTCTGTTTGACACTATTTTTATCCCTTCCCTCCCCCCATGGTCTTCTGCTAAGTTTCTCAAGTTCCACATATAAATGAAAATGTATGATATGTGTCTTTCTCTGACTAATTTATTTCACTTATCATAGTACCCTCCAGTTCCATCCACATTGTTCCAAATGACAAGATTTCACTCTTTCTCATTGCTAAGCAGTATTCCATTGTATATATAAACAACATCTTCTTTATCCATTTGTTAGTTGATGGAAATTTGGACTCTATAATTTGGCTCTTGTCAAAACTGCTGCTATAAACATTGGGATACATGTGCCCCTATGCATCAGCACTACTGTATCCTTCGGATAAATTCCTACTAGTGCCATTGATGGGTTGTAGGGTAATTCTATTTTTAATTTTTTGAGGACCTTCCACACTTTTCCAGAGTGACTGAACCAATTTGTATTCCCACCAACAGTGCAAGAGAGTTCCATCTCTCCACATAGTTGTCAACATCTGTTGTTTCCTGAGTTATGAATTTTAGCCATTCTGACCAGTGTGAGATTGTATCTCAATGTAATTTTGATTTGTATTTACCTGATGATGAGTGATGTTGTTTCATGTGTCTGTTGGCCATCTAGATGTCTTCTTTGGAAAAGTGTCTTTTCATGTCTTCTGCCCATTTCTTTACTGGATAATTTGTTTTCCAGGTGTTGAATTTGGTAAATTCTTTATAGATTTTGTATAGTAACCCTTTATCCAATATGTTATTTGCAAATATCTTCTCTCATTCTGTCCGTTGCCTTTTAGTTTTGTTGATTGTTTCCTTTGCAGTGCAGAAGCTTTTTAACCTAATGAGGTCCCGATAGTTCAGTTTTGCTTTTATTTTCCTTGCCTTTAGACACGTGTTGAGTAAGGAGTTGCTGTGGCTGAGGTCAAAGAGGTTGTTTCCTGTTTTCTCTTCTAGAGTTTTGATGGTTTCCTGTCTCACATTTAGGTCTTTCACCAATTTTGAGTTTATTTTTGTGTATGGTGTAAGAAGGTGGTCCAGTTTCACTTTTCTGCATGTTGCAGTCCAGTTCTCCCAGTAGCATTTATTGAAGAGATTGTCTTTTTTTCCATCAGATGGTCTTTCCTGCTTTGTCACAGATTAGTTGGCCGTACATTTGGGGGTCCCATTCTGGGTTCTCTATTATATTCCATTGGTCTATGTGTCTGTTTTTGTGCCAGTACCATACTGTCTTGATAATTACAGCTTTGTAGTTGAGGCTAAGGTCTGGGATTGTGATGCCTCTTGCTTTGGTTTTCTTTTCAACATTACTTTGGCTATTTGGGGTCTTTCGTAGTTCCATACAAATTTTAGCATTGTTTGTTCTAGCTCTGAAAAGAATGCCAGTGCAATTTTGATTAGGATTGGATTGAATGTGTAGATTGCTTTAGGTTGTATTGACATTTTAACAGTATTTGTTCTTCCAATCCATGAGCATGGGATGTTTCTCCATTTCTTTGTGTCTGATTCAATTTGTTTCATAAGTTTTCTATAGTTTTCAGCATACAGATCTTTTACACCTTTAGTTAGGTTTATTCCTAGGTATTTTACGGTTCTTGGTGCAATTGTAAATGGGATCAGTTTCTTGATTTGTCTTTCTGTTGCTTCATTATTGTATAGAAATTCAACCAATATCTGTATATTGATTTTGTGTCCTGTGACTTTGCTGAATTCATGTACTAGTTCTAGTAGCTTTTTGATGGAGTCTTTCAGGTTTTCCATGTAGAATATCATGTCATGTGCAAAGAGTGAAAGTTTGACTTCTTCTTTGCAAATTTGGACACACTTTATTTCATTTTGTTGCCTGATTGCTGAGGCTAGGACTTCCAACACTATGTTAAACAACAGTGGTGAGAGTGGACATAACTGTCATGTTCCTGATCTCAGGGGGAAAGCTCTGTTTTTCCCCACTGAGGATGTTATTAGCTGTGGACTTTTCATACATGGCTTTCATGGTGTTAAGGTATGTTCCTTCTGTCCCGACTTTCTTGAGGGTTTTTATTAAGAAACAATGCTGCATTTTGTCACGTGCTTCTTCTGCATCTACTGACGGGATCATATGGTTCTTATCTTCTCTTTTATTAATGTGATGTATCACATTGATTGATTTCTGAATATTGAATCAGCCCTGCAGCCCAGGAATGAATCCCGCTTAATCATGTTGAATGATTCTTTAATATACTGTTGAATTCGATTTGCTAGTATCTTGTTGAGAATTTTTGCATCCATGTTCATCAGGGATATTGGCCTGTAAGTCTCCTTATTAATGGGGCCTCTTTCTGGTTTGGGAATCAAGGTAATGCTGACTTCATAGAATGAGTCCGGAAGCTTTCCTTCCATTTCTACTTTTTAGATCAGCTTGTGAAGGATAGGTATTAACTCTGCTTCAAATGTCTGGTAGGATTTCCCTGGGAAGCCATCTGGCCCAGGACTATTATTTGTTGGAAGATTTTTGATAACAGATTCAATTTCTTGTCTGGTTATGGATCTGTTCAAATTTTCTGTTTCTTCCTGAGGTTTGGTAATGTGTGAGGGTCTAGGAATTTGTCCATTTTTTTCCAGGCTGTCCAGTTTTTTGGAATATAATTTTTCATAGTATTCTCTAATAATTGTGGATTTGGTTATGATCTTTCCTCATTCATTTGTGATTTTATCTATTAGGGTTCTCTTTTCTTTTTGAGAAGTCTGGCTAAGGGTTTATTAATTTTGTTTTTTTTTTTTTTTTTAAAAAAAAACAGCTCTTAAATTCATTGATCTGTTCTACTGTTTTTGTTTTGTTTTGTTTTGTGTTTGGATTCTATATTGTTTAATTCTCCTCTAATCTTTATTATTTCTCTTCTACTACTGGCTTTTGGGTTTCTTTGCTGTTCTTCTTCTAGTTCCTTTAGTTGTGCTATTAGGTTTTGTATTGGGGATTTTTCTTGAATCATGAGATAAACCTGGATTGCAATGTATTTTCCTCTTCTGACTGTCTTTGCTATATCTCAAAGGGTTTAGACTATTGTGTTTTCATTTTTATTTGCTTCCATATATGTTTTAATTTCTTCTTTAATTGCCTGGTTGGCCCATTCATTATTTCATAGGATGTTCTCTAACCGCCATGCATTTGGAGGATTTCCAAGTTTTTTCTTGTGGTTGATTTCAAGTTTAATAGTGTTGTAATCTAAAAATATGTATGGTAAGATTTCAGTTCTTTTATATTTATTGAGGGCTGTTTGGTGACCTAGTATGTGATCTATCTTGGAGAATGTTCCATGTGCACTTGAGAAGAATGGGTATGCTGTTGCTTTTGGATGAAAAATTCTGAATATATCTGTCAAGTCCATCTGGTCCAGTGTATCATTCAAGGCCATTGTTTCTTTATTGATTTTATGCCTAGATGATCTGTCCATTGTTGTAAGTGGAGTATTACAGTCCCCTGCAATTAACACATTCTCATCAATACGATTGCTTGTTTGTGATTAATTGATTTATATATTTGGAATTTTCAAGCTGGGGGCATGAACATTTATAATTGATAGCTCTTCTTGATGGAAAGACCCTGTAATTATGATATAATGCCCTTCATCATCTCTTGTTACAGGCGCTAGTTTAAAATCTAGTTTGTCTGATATAAATATGGCTACTCCAGCTGTCTTTTGACTTCTAATAGCATGATAGGTAGTTCTCTATCCCCTCACTTTCAATCTGAAAGTGTCCTCATGTCTAAAATGAGTCTCTTATAGACAGCATATAAATGTATCTTGTTTTTTAAATCCATTATGGTACTCTATGTCTTTTGAACGGGCATTTAGTCCATTTACATTCAAAGTTATTATTGAAATATATGGATTTAGTGTCATTGTATTATCTGTAGGCTTTATGCTTGTGATGATGTCTCTGCTCCTTTGTAGTCTTTGCAGCATCACACTCACAGAGCACCCCCTTAGGATCTCTTGTAGGGCTGGTTTAGCAGTCATGAGCTCCTTCAGTTTTTGTCTGGGAAAGCCTTTATCTCTCCTTCTATCCTGAATGACAGCCTTGCTGGAGAAAGAATTCCTGGTTGTATATTTTTCCTATTCAGCACATTGAATATTTCCTGCTACTCCCTTCTGGCCTGCCAAGTTTCAGTGGACAGGTCTGCTATTACCCTCATGTGTCTACCCTTGTAGCTTAAGGCCTTTTTGTCCCTAGCTGCTTTCAGAAGTCTCTATCTTTGTATTTTGCCAGTTTCACCAGGAAATTCCATGGAGAACACCTATTCTTGTTGATTCTGAAGGGGGTTCTCTGTGCCTCCTGGATTTGGAGGTCTGCTTCCTTCCCCAGATTAGGGAATTCTCAGCTATAATTTGTTCACATAAACTTTCTGCCTCTTTCTCTCTCTCTCTTCTTCTGGAACTCCTATCATATGGAAATTATTATGTGTCATTGAATCGCTTAGTTCTCTAATTCTCCCCTCGTGGTCTAGTATTTTTTTTTTACCTCTTTTTTTCCTTGGCTTCACCATTTTCCATAATTTTATCTTCTATTTCACTTATTCTCCCTTCTGCTTCCTCCATCCTTGCTGTCACTGCATCTATTTTGTACCTTATTTATAACATTTCTTAATTAGTCATGACTATTATTTAGTTCCTTGATCTCTGTAGCAATAGATTCTCTGCTGTTTTGTATGCTTTTTTCAAGCCCACCTATTAATCATAAGACTATTATTCTAAATTCTTGATCAGATATATTGTTTATATCTGTTTTGAGGAATTCTCTAGCTGTCATTTCTTCCTGGAATTTCTTTTGAAGAGAATTCTTCCATTTTATGATTTTGGCCAGTTTGCTGTCCTTTTGGTGTTTTAGTAGCTTATTATGTGTCCTGCACCTGCGAGCACTACTATATTAAAAAGGGGTCATATACTCTTCAGGGCCTAGACCTTCAGGAGGTGGTTTTGGAGTGGGTTGTGTGCTCTCTGTTGTGGCTCTGGTTGCTTTATCTCCCTAGTCATAGTGGTGCTTTGCACCTTCTACCAGGTGTGCTTTGATTTGTTGTTGAACTAATCCTGGAAAAAATTTATAAAGGGGGTGATGGTGGAAGAAGCCATATTCCATACAAAGAGAGAAATGACATGGTGGGGAAAAAGAAAAAAAAATGACCAGGCAGAGACTCAGAGAAACTATACAGCTTAATCCAGAGATGGAGGGGAAAATAAAGTAGAAGGAGATGAAGAAGAGGTGTAAAAAATTAGATTAAAAATGCCTGCTTAGGGGCGTGTGGGTGGCTCAGTCGGTTGAGTGTCCGACTTCGGCTCAGGTCATGATCTCATGGTCCGTGAGTTTGAGCCCCGCGTCAGGCTCTGTGCTGACTGCTCAGAGCCTGGAGCCTGTTTCAGATTCTGTGTCTCCCTCTCTCTCTGACCCTCCCCCGTTCATGCTCTGTCTCTCTCTCTCTCAAAAATAAATAAACATTAAAAAATTTTTCTAAAAATGCCTGCTTTAACAAACTAACAACCAGAATAGAGAAGGGAAGAAATAAGAGGAATAAAAGGAAGGAAAAATATATATAAAATAAGAATTGACCAAGAATCAAATCAGAAAATGCAAAAACGCTGTACAGATATCTGATGCTGCCTTGGAACCAGTAGCTGTGCTGGTTGGTTAGGTCAGTGTCAATCTTGCTCTAGTTTACCAGTCTCTCCTCCCCAGACTGGGTGACCCAAACCACTCTGTTCAGACCATCCTCACAGTACTGCATGAACTTGAACAGGCCAGTTTGACCCACTTCTCAGTCTCCTGCACCTCCCAGGAGCTCATCTGGGATTCATACCCTGATGTTTTAAAGGATCCCACTCCATGTACCCTGGTGCCAGGGAAGTGCCAGTCAACCCAGCTGACTAAGGGCTTCTGACTGGTGGGTGTCAGCAGGGTCTTTTGTCCTTGGAGTGGCTATATACCTTCTTCCCACAGCATTCAAGGGAGGGACTGCTCTCTTTGACTGAGCCTCTGAGTTCACTACCAAGCCCAGGGCTGGCTTTCCTCCTTTCCAGGTGTGTTCAGGGCGGCAGGCCCCAGTCCACAGAAAGCCCTACAACCTGGATCATGTTAGAAGTTGGTTCTTACTCTGTTCCCCCCACCCCCAAGTCCATGGTTTTTCTCTTGTCCAAACACAATCCTACACTTCCACAGCCTCTCTTTCTCTTCCTTTTCTCTCTCCATAGGAAGGGATTCCTCCTCCCTGTGCCTATGCTGCCCATTTTATCTCTCCCAATTTACAATCACGTACCTATGGCCCACCAAGGTGTTCCCATGGACCCCTGTAGATGTTTCTGTCACTCTGTAGCCTGGATTCCTGGAATTCCAAATATTCTGTCCTCAATACTGCTGTGTTTAAAGGACGAAGAAACTTTGGATCTCCCTACTTCTCTGCCATGTTGACTCCTCTCCAGTGAGTTAATTTTTCTAATAAAAAATACCAAACTTTTAAGACTATTTAGATTGTGTTATAAAAGAGACTATGACAAATAAAATGTATTTTGAGTTATTTTTTTCTATTTGGAAAAATTTAAAGATCAAAGTTTTATTTATGTGAGTATAGTTTCTTTTATTTTTCTACTTTTCATGAGATTGGAAAGTAATATTATTTTTACCTACACTAAGAGAGTATTAGCAGGTGTGACAATTGAAATCTGTTATAAAAAGCACAGGATCAGGATTTACTAGATTGTTTTGATAAAAAGGTTTCCATATTTGCTTTTATTCATCCTTACTTTTGAAAAATTTTCCAGAAGTCAATTTTGTTTTTTCAATTCCACAGTCCTAGAACAATTGAGCAATGGACTGTGAAGTTGTAACTACCTTTCTTCATTTTCCAATACACCAATACACACAAGTTAGACAAGGTTCTTAACATTCTTTCTCCAATAAAATCTAAGTTGAACTACTGTGTGTGAAATGCTACTATTATAAGAGGTCCTGCTCTATGGAGGGCAGACAAGCATGAAACTAGATTTTTTTCAGCTTTCATTTATTACTTACTAAGAAAAAATGTCTAGAGAGGTAAAAAGTTCCCCTGATATGCAAATTTCTAGTTATTGATGAACAATTTAGACTATTTTCTAAATTGAGAATTGAAGGTTTTAATTATAATTAAATTTATTCTAAATATATAACACTTAATTAAATATAAATAAACACACATGTATATACTCTGTGTTCTAATTATTCTTTCATGTAAGTGGCATAAGTGATTCTGTAGCTTAACCTGCAATACTTTTGTAAACAATCAGATTCCAGAGGAGTGCAAAACAATGAATGGTGTCATCAATGTTTTTTTCTGCACAAATACTCTAAAAATGTATAACTTGCCCAAAAGAAGTTTGGGCATTGGCTTCAGCTCTGAGAGGTAACCTATAAGCTCTTGGAATGTCCTACCTAATTAAAGAATCCTTGTTTACCTGGAGGCTTGGGCCATTCCTGATAATCTGCACTAACAACGTGATTTATGGTGGGGAGTCTTTGGCCACATGGTATCAGCTGTACCTCTGGAGGGAATGGAGTATGAGTTCAGCAACAAAAGTAGTTAACCATATCTATGTGACCCATTTCCAATAAAACTCTGGACACTAAGACTCAGGTGCATCTCTCTGTCAGTACTTTATGTGTATTACTACACATCATTGCTGGGAAAAATGGGTGCTGTCTGCACAGTGCCACTGGGAGAGGACAACTGGAAGCTCCAATGTCCTGGTGTCTCCAGGACTCTGCCCTGTGTGCATATTTCCTCTCTGGTGTTAACTTATCCTTTTGTTGTAATCAATCATAACCATGAGTATAATGGCTTTTCTGAGTTCTGTGAGTACTTCTAGTGAATAATTAATCCTGCCTATAGTCTTGGGAATTACAAAACTTGTGGTTGGTATGAGAAGTGAGAATGGTTTGGGGACCTCCAGAACTTCACAAAGGCAATTAAAGTAGGCAAATTAAAATTGTTTAAATAATCAGTAACATTTTCACTGAACTAATTATGACATTCTTAATTTCTTCAAAATATTCTAAATTTTATTTAGGTATATTTATTAAGGAACTATGCTGTATAAGTTACTACATATACAAAGTCCTCAAGATGGTACAATCAACTGAAAATCATCCAAATTTCCGTGAAACAGTGTCTGTATTGTGATGATGTCTATGATTCAGGGTCATATCTGTCTTGTCTACTGCTGTATCCCTAATACCTAATACAATACTTGGCACTAAATCCTCATATATTGTTTTAGTCTGTTTGGGCTGCTGTAACAAAAATACCATAGACTGGGTGGCTTAAGCAATAAATATTTATTTCTCATAGGTTTAGAGGCTGGAAGTCTAGGATCAAGGAGCTAGTAGATTGAGTTTTTGGTGAGAGTCTGCTTTCTGCCTCACATGGCTGTCAACTCACTGTGTGCTTCTCATGTGGCAGAAGAGGCTAGAGAACGCTGGGGGGTTTTTTTGTTTGTTCTTTTTGTTTGTTTTGTTTTGTTTTGTTTTGTTTTTTGTCTCTGTTTGTGTCTGTGTTTGTTTTTTTAGTACACTAATTCCATTCATGAGGGCCTTACCTTCATGATCTAATCACCTCCTGAAGGCTCCATCTTCTGACACTATCACATTAAAGATTAGGATCTCATCATATGAATTTAGGGGGACAGGAATATTAAGTCATAATAGATAGATGGAACCAGAACTGAATTTTTGTAAATTAATTTTTCAGACATACGAAGTTCAAAGAATCTATGCTACATCTATCTAATTATGTCCAGATGACAGTTGTATGTATTGGTACTAAGATCAACATGGAAATAAGAATTGCAAAACAAGTCGTGAGATACTTGAACACCTACATGTAAAGGATGGATAGATATGGATGAGGCTATCCTGTCAAAGTATACAGATGAAAAAGAATTTGGGTAAATTGCTGGGAATAGGCATTGGTGTCCATTGTTTGTTCCTCTGTTTCTTTGATATTTGAAAGTCAAAATTAAAAAAAAAAAAGTCTGCTAGGTCATAATATTTATTTGTATGTACCATAGAATTTCAAAGTACTCTATTGAAGTCTCCTGTTCCAGTTTTTATTCAGAAGTAACATCACACCATATCTCTGAAGCTAAGACATCACCTACTTGGGTTGGGGAAAGTGAGGAGAGGCATAAGAAACATTCTTCATCAATATCTTTCCAAATTCTCTATTTTTTATACCTTGATGAATTGTAGGTCTTAGAAATAATTCACTGTAAGAACAGGCAGAATTAATAACCCAATTGACCCTCTTAGTTAAGAGTGTGGATATTTAAGGCATTTAACTCTTTGATATTACAATCTAGGATGCAAGGCTAACACCAGTTAAAGAGGCAGTAATTCCACACATTTTATGTATGTAATCTCTAGTAAATATGGACTCAGTACACTGTCATGTATTTACATCAATGATCACTTCAGTCAGGCAGGTAAATTCAATACTTAGACATTGTATTGATTACAATCAATAAACATAATGAGAAAAAGACAGATATATAGTATACCAGGTTAGTATACTCTTGAAGTATGATGAAATATTTAGAGGAAGTATTACATACTGATGCTACTGCAACAAAATTCACATGACATAAAATTAACTCTTTAATATGCAACAATTTAGTGGCATTTAGCACATTTGCAGTTTCTTATAATGACACTTCTATCCAGTTCCAAAATATCCACCATTCCAAAGTGAAGCTCCATAACCATTACATGGTTTCTCTCATTTTCCGCTGACCCTCAAGCACAGCACCCATCAATGTGTATTTTATCTCTATTGATTTATATTTTTGTATATTTCATATAAATTGAATCATACACTATATGGAATTTTGTGCCTGGCTTTTATCACTTAGGATAATATTTTGGAGATTCATCCACATTGTAGCATGGATCAGTACTTTGTTTCTTTTTAAGGCTGAATAATATTTAATTGCAAGTATATACCACATTTTGTTTATCCATTCACCCATTGATAGATTTTTTAGGCTGTTTCTACCTTTTGGCTATTTTGGATAGTAATGCTATTAACATGCATATACATGTACTTGTTTGTGTATCTATTTTAAATTTTTTTGTGGGAGAGCATGTATAGATTTAATGGTGGAATTGTGGAGGTCATTTGGTAATTTTATGTTTGACTATTTGATGAACCATCAAACGGTTTTCCACAGTGACTATGGTTGTACCATTTTGGTTTCCCATCAGCAATGGACCTTTTGATTATAATCATCATAGTGGATATGATATGGTACCTCATTGAGCTTTTGATTGTCATTTCATCTTTTCATGTGCTTCTTGGCTATTTGTACATCTTACTTGGAAAAAGTCTATTTTAGTTACTTGCCTGTTTTTTAATTGGGTTGTGTTTTGTATTTAAGTTGTGAGAGTTATTTATACATTTTGGATAATAAATCCTTATCAGAAACAATCATATATTTCAAATATATTACCTCACATGTAAAGTCAAACTATGTTATGATGAAAGGCCTTAAAATTAGGAAACTTATTAAAATTTGGGCTTGTGTTTATGAAAAATAAGTGGGTGGAGTTAGACTTATGAAATAGGTCTCATCCATCCTAAACATCCAATGAAGTCTTCCTAAACAAGAATTTTATCCAGGAAACTAATTTTTATTATATCCACGTTGGTTACTCCAATATAAGTATTTTTTTTCTTGTTGATTCAGAATTTCTAATTATTTCCTGTTTAATCTTTGTTTTCTTGCTTCTGTACAAGTAAAAGAGCTTCTTATTTTCTCTGAGAACAGATGAGAAAGGAGTAAAAAGATTTTCATGCTTATGGCAATCTCACCAAACAAAAAACTCCTCCAACCCCACCACAATAAAGAAAGGAGAGCAAATATCTGTTCTTACTTACTTTTCAAATAAGTTTTGTTATAATAATATTAATAATAAGAACAATGGTTTTATATGACACTTAAATTAGAATTATATATTGTGCACAAGCTGTCCCTAAAAGCAAGCTTGGGAAAATCTTTAGCAAATAAAACTATATTGTACTATGAAAAATAAACAACAATAAAAGTCATTTTAAAAGACACCACTTTTGTGACTACTCAAAAGACTGAAATATACCATAATTTTTATAAACATATAATTTCTATATTTGTTGATTTCTGTAATTTCCATTCCAAATATAACTATTCTACAATTTTTGTTTCAAAGGGATAAAAGAAAGAGAATACACACCTCACAGTCAGCAGTGTGATATGTCATTTCGGTGTTGTTCAGTTCAAGAGAAAGCTGGAAAACTGGATTCATCCCAGGACTTGCAGTCCAGAGCATCTTTTTTTCTCTTCTTTTTTTTTTTTTTTTTTTTTTTTTTTTCTTTTAATTTAAAGAATGGCAGACTGCCACATACAGCACCTCATTTGGATGTGTCTGGAATCCTGGAAGCTTGACTATCTTATGTTCCACTACAAATGGACCTTGAGAGGCTGTTGGGAAGTTCTAGTGGGGGAGTGCAGCTAATCCCATACCCTTGACCAAAGAACAATCCTCCTCTATCAGGAAAGATGGTCCTCTTCAACCGAGCCTGCAATTTCAGGAAGGATGTACAGGGAGTGGTGAGGGAGGAAGGGGACACCAGCCTAGCCAGTCACATCAGCCAAATTGACCCATGGGGTGACAGATGTTGCCAGATTGCCCTCACATCCTTTTTTTTTTTTTTAAGGTTTTGTATGTCTTGATTTCTAACCAGACAGCAACAACAGTGTGGTTTTGTCTTGAATATTTTAAAAGCAATAACCCAATTGTAGAAAGGAACTTCTAATGATGATGCTTCTATAGTATTCCATGAAGTTTAATACTAAAATATACTATTTGAATTTTAGTGGCAATTAAAATTGTTTTTTTTAATTATTTTATATAGAGAGAGCACATGAGTGGGGAGAGGGGTAGAGGGAGAGAATCTTAAGCAGACTCCATGCTCAGTGTGGACCCTGACGTGGGCTCCATATCATGACCCTGGGATCATGTCCTGAACCCTGGGATCATGACCTGAGCTGAAATCAAGAGTCCAATGCTCAAAAGACTGAGCCACCCAGGCACCCCTCAGAATTCTTATCCATAGAAGTCATGTCTATTAACATGGGAATTAACTTTATTTACCATTATTATTTGAAGTAATGGAGTGTTAATAATTAGAAATAAACATCTGGATGCCTGGGTGGCTCAGTCAGTTAAGTGTTCAACTTCGGCTCAAGTCATGATCTCAAGGTTCCTGAGTTTGAGCACTGCATTGGGCTCTGTGCTGACAGCGTGGAGCCTGGAACCTGCTTTGGATTCTGTCTCTCCTGCTCTCTCTGCCCCTCCCCCGCTCACACTCTCTTACTCTCTGTCAAAAATAAATAAGCATCTTTCAATCCCTGTTGATTATTTTGAAATGATTTTTCAAATGCTGATATTTTTAAAACTGTACCATTAAATGTTCTGACTATTAATCCTCCCCAAAGCTATTTTGATTACACTGTTTTAATGATATACAAGTAAAGGTCCTGGATTTATTCTAGCACTGGTTCAATTTTCAATTAGTTACTTGCACTAATTAGATATGACACGATTTATTTCTGTGGCTTGTACTTTCACCTGTTTCCCTTCCTTTCATTCTTAACTCTATTTGCAATCTAGCAGAAAAAGCTCACCTGTTTTATCTATTCCTTTTGTTTAAATTTCATTGATTAAGAAATAGGATGTAAATTCACTGTAGCTAGCACCTCTATATTTCTAGCAAGAAATTCTGCCATTAGTTTTAAAAGATAAAGATAAAACTCACTTCCAAATGAAATCTGTTATCCATTTCAGAGAGCTTCCTTATTAATCAACGTCTAGACTCTTTATCTATTAAGCTTCTGTTTTATCCTCAAGACCTGTGTCATTTAGTTGTTAGAGGAGAATGTGAAATTTTCTATATGGATTGGTCTGAAAGGTTTATTACTGGTATTAGAGACTTAATTACCCCCTCAACATTCCTTCACTCCACCTGACTTACATAAGGATCAGCAAAAGGGGGAGGGGAGCATATTCACTTTTTCTCAGTATTACCTACTTGTAGGTTATCTTGCTATGCTTCAGAAGCCCTTATTATATTCACCTGATGAGAAACTAGCACAATTATGACAAAAATAGTCAATTATTTCTGTGTGTATAAGGAAAACAAAGCTTCCTTGTTTAAATGGTTCATTGTGATGGGGCTATGATCCTTTAGGAAGTCATATATATCTCAGTTGCCCAGCAAGCCTAATGGAAACATTCAGCTGGAGACTAAGCATTTGCACAGCACAATCTAATCTTTGTGTCTTTATTTGAATCCCTCATCCAGGCAAGTATTCCCAGAAGCTACCCTGCAGATTCAGCCAGTGATTCTCAACCAGGTCACCCACCTGTATACAAACATAGCCACTTTTGCAATGGCTCAACTGCACTGCGTCTCTGTATTAGTAATTAAAACAAAAATGCTTCCTTTAAAACTGCTTCTATAACTGAGGACTAAAGCAGGCTATAGTGGCCTACTTGCAACTTCTTTAGTCCATCTATTCTTCTATAAAGCATAATAAACTTACTGTAATTAAGTATAACTATCCCAAAGGTCTCTTCTGAGGATAATTTTAAAATTAATTAATTAATTAATGAGAGAGAGAGAGAGACAGCATGTGAGCAGGGAAGGAGCAGAGAGAGAGAGCAAGAGACACAGAATGATAAGCAGGCTACAGCCTCTGAGCTGTCAGCACACAGCCCGATGTGGGGCTCGAACTCACGAACTGTGAGATCACGACCTGAGCCTGTGAGATCATGACCTGAGCCGAAGTGGGATGCTCAACCCACTGAGTCCCCCAGGCACCCCTCTTCTGAGGATAACTTTTAAAGATTTTCTTTCTTTAGCAGGATGGGATTTTCTTCCAGTCTTTCTTTTTCTACTTCCTTCCTGAGGAAGGATATTTAGTATTCTATCTTCTGTAGTAGTGGTCAATACCAAGTTTGGAGGAACAAAGCAAAATGTCAGAGGTTGTGTAATCATAACGACAGTGGGTATTATGCCAAGAAGAATCAACACTGTCAGAATTAGCAGAAAAGTATGTTAGCCTACAGACTTTAATTTTCTCACTCTGAAGTTGCATCATGAGACAGCGTCTCTTTAATCCCATCTTGCTTTTCTTCCTTTTAAAGACTACAAGATCTATAAACAGGAAAACCTGCATCTTCACTTCCACCTCGCACCTATATGACCAGATCCATGTAGCTGAGAATATGATATAGACAACTGCCTGAAAGCTAGAATAAGAGGCTAAACAGAAGATGAGTCAGAATCATGAGTGGAAAACAAAAACAAAAACAAAAACAGTTGCAATGAGGGTGTATCTAAAGGGAGGAGTTAGAGATGAAAGACGTTTAGAAAACTTGTATTTTTATGATCTCATTGGTTTTGTAAAGCAGGTGCATCTGTGATTTCTCAAAGAATAATCAAGTGCAAATTCACATGGTAATTTACAATCTTCAGCACCTTAGTTGTGATCTCATGAAAACCTTGATAAGTCATCTCATTAAATTCATATTTTAAACTTGCAATTGTGTTTAGTGCAATTATTGTGGAAATCACTCTAGGTAAGTTTTTACTACAGGTCTTAGAATTCTGGATGTTTTATCTTATTTACATCAAGAAACATGGAAACATCAAGAGTACTTACTGTCTCAAAAAGATTTGCTACTTTTTGGGGCCCTTGGATTTGAAATGGACCTTCATTAATGACTGTGCTACCTGAGCAACATCAGAAACTTCTCTACCTGTGTCAACATCTACTAGGTCCCCCTTGCCTTCAGATGGTGGAGAATGATGCCTTAGACCCAGACCGGGAGTTGCCACCCTGTCCCAGCATGAACTGCCTGCTATTACCATGCACCAGAGTTCTGATTCCTTGATCTGTTTGTAGGGCTAGATAGTGAAGACACAATACTTCTTCCTTATCCTGTTCACCCCATCCCTCACCTCCATTTGTCTTCCCTGTTCTTTTCTTTTGGGGGAGGGGCGGCACCACAGGTGAAGCCCTTTGTCCCCCACTGGGCGTGGTCCAGGTGGTGGGTGGAGTGTGCGGTTTCCAAGGAAGGAAAATGTAGCAGTTGGAGCTCTTAAGGTAGGACACGCAGTGTTTAGAGAGAGTAGGAGAAACCAGATGGAGGGGCAGGAAAAGATAGGGTTGGAGGCGCGTTGCGTCAGGGGCGGCTCAGAAAATAGGAATCAGGAACAAGTTACTGCTAGTTCTTCCACTCGCGGCTCTTCCCAGAGGAAGTGGATCTCGCGGGATCTCACGAGTTCCAGGGGAATGCCAGGGGAATCCTGGGAGGAGAATCTGCCGGGAAACGTGGGTCCCCGAGGCTCCTTCTCTCTGTGTTTTCCATAAAAACGTCTGGCGCACCCCACCTAAGAAGCAAGCCCCAGTTCTGGTGGAGGCCTTGCTACCCTACTCCCACTCGAGTCACAGTTCAGCGGTTCCTCTTCCAAGGGGCGCAGCGAGGTAAGGTCCGGAGGAAAGGGCTCTGGTCCAAAGGCAGTGCAGGGGTGGTTAAGAAATAAAAGCTATTTAAACCCAGCAATTAGCATATCAATAAATATTTGTGGATTAAATGGGTTAATCAATGAATGTGGCTTTGGCACGACTCCAGTGAAATTTTCTCAGATTAATTCATGATGCAGATATATTTCACGCATATCAAAACAAATACACCGTTTTTAGAAATAATTAATATAGGATTTTAACACAAAAATTTTGGAGGAATAGTGAGAGAACTAATAGTTACTCTAATTTATTTTAAAACATAAATTTAAATATATTGATGTGACTTATTGTATCTTTTATTTTGTTTTTGAAAAAAAAAAAGATTGCTGTCATTCCAGTGTTAGCCCTCAAATGTGAAAAATGCTAACTTCTGCTCAATATTTATCCCCTCTCAAGTGTATGTCTGTTGCATAGAAAAATACTTAATTGAAATAAGAGTCTTTCTAAAACAGGGAAATTTTTAAATGGGGTCTTGTAAAATTTTATATTTCGAACAGATTTGCCTCGTGGTGAGAACCTGCTGTGTATCCTGTTTACAAGGTGCTTGGGGAACTTCTACTCATGGTTAGTAGTGATGTAAGTTCAATGCACATGAATACGAACATTAATATTGAATTTTTTAAAGGTAAAACACAGTGCAAACCAAGAATTATATTGGTCTTATTTTTCTATTTATACATGATTATTTAAGGCGTCATTTGTTTATCTTTCTCCAACTAAGTTACTCTAAAGTGGCAGCTAATTAATCAAAGGATATAATAACATTTGATGAAGTGATGAAGTAAGACCTATGAAGAATATGAGAATCAAGCTAGTCCTTGAAGAGGAGGTTTCATTGTAAATTATTTTGATTTTCAGGCAGAGAACATCAGTGTATGCCACTGTGCAGTTTTGTTTTAAAATCAGCTTTTTTTTTCCTGTATTTTTATTTCATTCATTCATTTGCAGATTCATCATTCAATAAGCATTCATAGGGTACATACTGTGTTCTAGGAACCATGCTAAACCTTTGGGATACAAAATAAAATAATGCACAGTTATCTATAGTTGTCTCCAAACAATTCCATTGTGGTCATGACATGTGTGTAACAGATTTAATATACACCTGTGTTATGCATTAAATCCTCACAATCTATAGGAGCTCATTCATAAAGCAGACTATTATTGAGCAGATGCAGTAAACAAATGATGTAAAGCTAAGTGAGGAAGCACTGACAACTCTTGTGACTTACTGAGCCATTTAAAATGAGCAATGAGCCAAAGCAGGAGTCCTACAGAGAAAGAATCAATAATGAATACATTATCATGCATATTTCCCTAAGACAAGGGTAATAATCATGTGGCATTCATTTCTGTTACTAAATAATTTTAAGGAGCCTCTCCCTTCCCCTCCCCTCCCTTCTCCATGGACTCTAACATACCTATTTCTGGTACAAAATAGAGATCTCAACTGCTGTTAACACCGTAACTTTGTTAGACTCACTGCCAGGCCATTTTTCAGAATCCATTGGCTCATTTAAATCTTCAGAGGGAAAATGGCAATTGAGCATGAGTTTTACATTAAAGCAATACAGCACTGGCTAAAAGCAATGTGGCTTTCCACCATTTCATCAACTGTGCTGTAGCCTGAAAACTTACAAAGAATAAATAAGTAAATTTCTTGTCTTGTCTCCCACCTTACTTTCCAATGCCATTTCAAACACTAACCTTATTTTTGCTATATTATTAAAGGATTATTTTCATATACTTTTAAATTACCTTGTTTAAAAAAATAACAGGTGAAAAACCCTACTATCTACCTAGGTTTCTTATTACTCTCTGTTGTCTTTCTCTAGTATTTTATTAATATATTATTATTCAGTAGGAAAATTACATACATTCAGTAAATGGTGGTGTCATAAAATTCAACTACATTTGCCAGGGGGGAAAAAGTTAAAATAGAAAGAAAACAGTCGTGCAGTTTATTCTGACCATCTTGTACTCACGAGGGTTATCATCTGGATTGAAATGAAAAACGTAACTCGGCTATTCTCTCAACCAGGTAAATTTCCTCATACTTTCCTTAGATTGAGAATCAAATCCAGGCAGGAGTACATATGTATAAGTATATTAAGACTAGCAGAATGTTGATAATTGCTGAAGTTGGATTATGGCTACATCGGGCTTTATTGTATTGTTGTCTGCATTATAATATATGCTTGAAATTTTCTGTGATACAAGCTAAAACTTGTAATAAAAATGCAAGTACACTCCATGGTCCTTCAAAGAACAAATTATTATTCCAAAAACATATGGGAAAAACAAAGTATGGTTTCCATTCTACATGCTCTATAAAACAAGTCATCCGTATCATTTACTTGTTCCTTGGAAAAAATATAATTTATTCTACTATTGCAGGAAATAACAGTTGCATTAGTTCATGTGTCGCTTTCGCTAGATTGTAGTCCCCAGTTATCTGGGGGTGGGGGGGTGGGGGTAATTGTTTCAGTCAGTTGAAAGGCCTTAAAAACAGACCTGAAGTTTCCTCAAAAGAGAAAGTCTGTTTGTGTGTTCCTTCAGCCTTCAATGGCCTGTTGTATGGATTTTGGAATTTCGAAGGCATTGCTTAAAATCATGTAAGCCAAGTCCGTAATTTCTAGAATTACAAAAGTGAGAAAGCATTGTAAAGGTTTAGGGATTTTGTAAAATTCTTAAATTTTTGTTCCCAGATTCACACAACCTAGGATGGATTTTAGTGTTTTATTTATTTTTTTTTTTTGAGGTTTACTTATTTATTTTGAGAGAGAGAGAGTGCTGGCAGGGGAGGGGCAGAGAGAGAATCCCAAGCAGGCTCCACACTGCTGATGTGGAGCCGGACATGGGTCTCGAACCCACAAACTGTGATCATGACCTGAGGCAAAATCAAGAGTCAGACACTCACAGACTGAGCCACCCAGATATCCCTAGATTGCATTTTAGATGGAATTAGGCCAAAGAGTTTGCATGTGGGCCAAAATAAAGCATTTTAAACCATTCAAAGTATACATGGTTTTATATATACAACTTCCATAGTGTAAATGTATGCCGAAATTTGAGAATTATGAGCTACAAAAGGAGAATTAAAGAAAAAAATGTCTATCAACAGAGGTTTGAATTTTCAAACCATGTTATCTTTAAGACTCTTTTATGAAATCCCCAATAGTGAGTAGGTGATACACAGAGAATTACAAACTTGCACACACCACTCTTTTTTTAGTATTGCCTCTGTTACCTTAATATGTATTAATAGAGTTTGATTTTATGAAGAGTAAGCACAGATGTATCTTACTGGAGCAAAAAGAGATAATTTCTAATATTACCAAAAAAATTAAAAAAAATATTTAGGACTTGATCTCACAATATCTCCTGATTTTGCTGATGATAAGAAATGAGATAAGACCTCACTTTACTTTGGGGCTTTAATTTCTGAAGATGGAACCATCACATTGCACTCCTCACTGCCCTGCTTCAAAGAGAAACTTCAGGGGCACCTGGTTGGCTCAGTTGGTTAAGCATCTGACTTCGGCTCAGGTCATGATGTTACAGTTTGTGAGTTTGATCCCCACTTTGGGCTTGGTGCTGACATCTCGGAGCCTGGAGCCTTGCAGCCTGCTTCAGATTCTGTGTCTCCTTCTTTTTCTGCTCCTCTCCTCCCCGTCTCATAAATAAACGTTAAAAAATTAAAAAAAAAAAAAAAAAGAGAAACTTCACACATCCATCTAGATCTCTCTTCAGCATTGATAGGCATTAAATTAAAACTTAAGAGAATAAACTCCTTTAATCACATACGGCCAAAATTTCTTCTACTAACTTGGCACCTGGTTATTGTAAACTCAGGACATAAATGTCATTATTTCCTGTTGTCCATTGATTTTATTCATTCTAGGCAATTTTCCATCCTTTACTCTTGGGACTGACTTCTCAACTTGCCTCCAGATTCCGGACAAGATGAGGATAAGTCGCATTACCTTTTACACCTCATTAGCTTTAACAAATAAGTAGCTGGCACTTACACAAACAGTATCTTACCTGCTGTTTTGTTCCTCACTATATTGCTTTCCTGCTGCTTTTACAGGTGGCATTTAGGCATGCTGTTCTGAGATATATCATCTCACAGACTAGCAGACACATATCAGAGGACAAAAGTTAACTAGGAAAAAAATTACAATTAAAATATCATAAGTTCATTAATATAGCACAAAATGGAAAATAACTATATAATTAAGACCATCAACAACTGCCAAAATCATTGGAAATAAATCATTACTATCTTCCATTTACCCACATTATTGTTTTACTTTTAAACATTTTAACATGAAAGTAAGTTTATTTTTAATGCCAAGAAGTTCTCTTTCTTTTTTTTTTTTTTTTGTCTTTATAAGGGTAGAGTATGCTATCATTGGTACTAAAATGGACAATACTTTCTCCACCTTCATATATCTTTTTGATGTAGCTGTTTGGACCTCTGCCACCGCTTAGTGTTAATCTATAATTGTTATCAGTAACTGAAAACAAATTCTAATGTGCCTCCTTTTAGGATTATAGTGAAGTGTGAAAGCAGGCATTTAATTTGAAAAAAAAAAAGATGAATTCAGATGCAAAGTTAAATGTAGATCCGCCCTTTCTGAAACAAACAATAAAATACATAATCCTTTTTTGATTAACTTATTCGTTAATTAAAAAAATAACTTTTTCAGTAAGTAAATAATTATTCCTCCCATGTGCCAGGCTATGGGGTTATAATACCTTATAAGGCAAGTAGGACCCATTCCACGCGGAAGTCACTCCTTGAAATAGTGGGTTGAAGCTGTGAAAGTGGGATTTGTGAAGTTAGAGAAGGAAGTAGTGAAACAAGCTGTGATATAGGCCCCACAGATTTTATCCTCCTGGTTTTGCTAGTGAGAGAACCATCATTATCACAGTTAGCTGCAGGATTGGGTTTAGGTCTCACTATGGCTAGCAATCTGGCACAGAAATAGACAAGAGTCTGGGGGCGCCTGGGTGGCTCAGTTGGTTAAGCGTCCGACTTCAGCTCAGGTCATGATCTCACGGTCCGTGAGTTCGAGCCCCGCGTCGGGCTCTGGGCTGATGGCCCAGAGCCCAGAGCCTGGAGCCTGCTTCCTATTCTGTGTCTCCCTCTCTCTCTGCCCCTCCCCCGTTCATGCTCTGTCTCTCTCTGTCTCAAAAATAAATAAAAAAGTTAAAAAAATTAAAAAAAAAAAAAGAAATAGACAAGAGTCTGAATAGAGTCCTGAAAATGAAGTCTGAATGAAGTTTTCCAATGAACATTCCTTTTCACTCTCCCCACTACCCTTCTCTCTCTCCCTCTCTCTCTTCTAAACCCATTCTTCTTGATTCCCTGTCTTTAGCACATACAGAGAATTTTCTGGGGAAATATTGCATGACCAGCTGTATCTTACCGCTGCCAGGGTGTCTCTGGACAGAATCATGGAACCCAAGTTAATTTAACTTAGGTGCCCCAATGTGTGAAATTGTCGTGTATTGTTTGCTGTTGTGAGACATTTAGATTATATGCCTTGCATTCTGCCTGATCTCTCAGCTTTCCTTTTGTACAACATGCCACATATGATACTACTTACTTGCCTTCATCAGGGGAAAATACCCATTTTTCCTTTATTTTAAATGATTCTCTGACAATGAAATAAGAAACCAAAAATAATGAGTAAAAAATGCCATAAACTTGTCCTTGTTAAATTGGCCTAAGAAAAAAATCAACATGATGGAACATGAGAACAATTAGAGTCAATGGCCATGTTAAATACTTTATTTCCATTATTTCTAGGCAAGTTAAATTCTAATTAAAAAAAGAACAAACAATAAACAAAAAAATAAAAACAGTACTGTCACTGCTAGTTAATGGATGCCATTCATTGAATTTATTTTATACGTTAGTTAGAAATGAGCTTTTTGTGTTTGAATGGGTAAAACCAAAAACTCCCAAAATGTCACTGCGGCTTTTCTGCCACTTAAGATTAGGTGGTTTCATAGTCAATGTCAAATTCACACTCATCTGCTACCCTGTTATCTCCAAAAAATCAAGTACATGTTCTCTTTATTTCTGGAAGGAAAGAACATTACATTTTCAGTGTCTGTGAGTTACTTTTTCCAGAGAGCAATAAATTATTGATTGTGTGAGATTCCATAAATAAAGCCAAATATAACCAGGTGATTAATCATTCATTTTTGGTTCACCTTGAGAGAGCAGTACAATGATAACAAAAACAAAACATTGACTGTGTTTCTTGTTCATTATGTGCAAGTTTAGTGGATGCATACTCTATACAGTTCATAAGGAATCTTGCACTGTTAGTTGAGACATTTTGGTGTGGAAAGTCTCCTCAAAAGGGAAAAATTACATCTTGAGAGTACCTACTATGTATTGGTAGGTTATACTTAAGTGGGTTACTGTGCCAAAGGTCAATTTTTTCTTCTTTTTTTAAAAATAAAGCTTATATTACTGGTTCTGATCCTGACTGCATTACTTACTTGCCATGCATCCTTATGCAAGTTTTTTGATAAATGGGGATAAAACAGGAAATTATTTCATAAGATAGTTGTGAGAACACATGCACATATACTTATCACTTAGGACCCAACCAGAGGAGCAGACCCAGTAGGAGCTATAAATATACATATATGTTAATGCATTTGTTACAGGAAATTGGTCTTACTGTTATCCCCACATCTCATGCCAGAGCTCAGAGTCCGTAGGTAGTCAGGAAAGGAAGTTGGATGCAAATGGAAAAAATCAAGGGCAGCCTGGAACCCACAAGCATGAGCTGGAGCCCCAGTGGGACTCAAGTCTGGTACAAGAGTATTCTGTATATGCTAGGGCCCTTTGTCACAAAGATAAGCACACCTGGTCGAGGAATGAGAGAAGCTGATGGTTGATCTTGAGAAGGGAGTGCTATTACATGCCCAGCTTCCCCTTTACACTAATAAGGTGAATCTGCTAATCAGCAACAATGTGTATTTCTGCTACAAAATGGCTGCTGCATCCCTTTGCTTTCCAGCTCTCCAAGAATTCTTTGTGGCCTCCCCTAATGAGAAACATATAAGAAAAGTAAGTCTAGAAAAAATAATACAGTTCATCTTTGTCAAGTTGACACATTAAAACAGCGTATCACACACACATATGTGCACAAATACAACATATATAAATATGTTGAGCTATTTGGGTTTTCTTTGACTAATCCATAGTATCTGTTGTATTTTTTTTTAATTTGCTTATTTTCACCTAGGAATTTAGTAAGAATCAGCACTGATTTTGTGAGTAAATGTTGATCGAGAAGAGGGCTTGTCAAAACAAGGTAGTCAGACTTAAAACAATTATCAGTTGACTGGATCAGAAGGACTAATGGATATTTTCAGAACATTTCATCCTAAAGCAGCAGAATATACATTCTTCTCAAGTGCACATGGAACGTTCCCCAGAATAGATCACGTACTCGGACACAAATAAACCCTCAACAAGTACAAAGAGTTCGAGATCATACCATGCATATTTTCAGACCACAGCACAATGAAACTTGAAATCAACCACGAGAAAATATTTGGAATGATAACAAATACTTGGAGACTAAAGAACATCCTACTAAAGAATGAATGGGCTAACCAAGAAGTTAAAGAGGAAATTAAAAGGTACATGGAAGCCAATGAAAGTGATAACACCACAGCCCAAAACCTCTGGGACATGGCAAAGGCAGTCATAAGAGGGAAGTATATAGATAGCAATCCAGGCCTTCCTAAAGAAGGAAGAAAGGTCTCAGATATACAACCTAACCTTATACCTTAAAGAGCTGGAAAAAGAACAACAAATAAAATCCAAAACCAGCAGAAGACAGGAAATAATAATGATTAGAGCAGAAATCAATGTTATCAAAAACAAAACAAAACAAAAAACAGATCACTGAAACCAGGAGCTAGTTCTTTGAAAGAATTAACAAAATTGATAAACCCATAGCAAGTTTGATCAAAAAGAAAAAGGAAAGGATCCAAATAAATAAAATCAAGAAGGAAGAGGAGAGATCACAACCAACACAGCAGAAATACTAACAGTAATAAGAGAATATTATGAGCAATTATATGCCAATAAAATGGGCACCCTGGAAGACATGGACAAATTCCTGGAAACATAAACTACCAAAACTGAAACAGGAAGAAATAGAAAATTTGAACAGACCCATAACCAGAAAGAAACTGAATTAGTAATAAAAAATCTCCCAAAAAACTAGAGTCCAGGTCCCGATGGCTTTCCAGGGGAATTCTACCAAACATTTAAGGAAGAGTTAACACCTATTCTCTTGAAGCTGTTCCAAAAAGTAGAAATGGAAGGAAAACTTCCAAACTTTTCTATGAAGTCAGAATTACCTTCATTCCAAAACCAAAGACCCCACTAAAAAGAACTATAGACCACTTTCCCTGATGAACACGGATACAAAAATCCTCAACAAGATATTAGCCAACTAGATCCTATAACACATTAAAAAAATTATTCACCACAACCAACTGGGATTTATACCTGGGATGTGGGGCTGGTTCAATATCCGCAAAACAATCCATGTGATTCATCACATCAATAAAAGAAAGGACAAGAACCATATGATCCTCTCAATAGATGCAGAGAAAACATTTCACAAAATACAGCATCCTTTCTTGATAAAAACCCTTAAGAAAATAGGTATAGAAGGATCATTCCTCAAGATCATTAAAGCCATTTATGAAACACCCAACACTAATATCATCCTCAGTGGGGAAAAAATGAGAGCTTTCCCCCTAAGGTCAGGAATAAGACAGGGATGTCCACTCTCACCACTGTTATTCAATATAGTATTGGAAATCTTAGCCTCAGCAATCAGACCACACAAAGAAATAAAAGGCATCTAAATTGGCCAGGAAGAGGTCAAACTTTAACTCTTTGCAGATGACATGATACTCTATATGGAAAACTCAAAAGATTCCACCCAAAAACTGCTAGAACTGATCCATCAATTCAGCCAAGTGGCAGTATATAAAATCATTGTCCAGAAATTGGCTGCATTCCTATACACTAATGATGAAGCAAAAGAAAGAGAAACCAAGGAATTGATCCTATTTACAGTTGCACCAAAAACCATAAAATACCTAGGAATAAATCTAACCAAATAGTTGGAAAATCTGTATACTGAAAATTATAGAAAGCTTATGAAAAAAATTGAAGAAGACACAAAAGAATGGAAAAAGATTCCATGCTCCTGGATAGGAAGAAAAATATTGTTAA
Source organism: Herpailurus yagouaroundi (assembly GCF_014898765.1). Lineage (NCBI taxonomy): Eukaryota > Metazoa > Chordata > Mammalia > Carnivora > Felidae > Herpailurus > Herpailurus yagouaroundi. The sequence continues at coordinate 91,678,856 of NW_024412377.1, forward strand.
AAAGTCAATACTACCCAAAGCAGTCTACATATTCAAATGTAATCCCTATCAAAATAACGTCAGCATTCTTCACAGAGCTAGAACAAACCATCCTAAAATTTGTATGGAACCACAAAAGACCCCGGATAGCCAAAGCAATCTTGAAAAAGAAAACCAAAGCAGGAGGCAGAATAATCCCAGGCTTCAAGATGTATTACAAAGCTTTAATCATCAAGACAGTATGGTACTGGCACAAAAACAGACACTCAGATCAATGGAGCAGAATAGAGAACCCAGAAATGGACCCACAAGCGTATGGCCAACTAATCTTTGACAAAGCAGGAAAGAATATCCAATGGAATAAAGACAGTCTCTTCAAGTGGTGCTGGGAAAACGGGACAGTGACATGCAGAAAAATGAACCTATATCACTTTCTTATACCATACCCAAAAATAAACTCAAAATGGATGACTTAAATGTAAGACAGGAAGCCATCAAAATCCTCAAGGAGAAAGCAGGAAAAAACCTCTTTGATCTTGACCATAGCAACTTCTTTTTTTTTTTTTTAATTTTTTTTTTCAACGTTTATTTATTTTTGGGACAGAGAGAGACAGAGCATGAATGGGGGAGGAGCAGAGAGAGAGGGAGACACAGAATCGGAAACAGGCTCCAGGCTCTGAGCCATCAGCCCAGAGCCTGACGCGGGGCTCGAACTCATGGACCGCGAGATCGTGACCTGGCTGAAGTCGGACGCTTAACCGACTGCACCACCCAGGCGCCCCATTGACCATAGCAACTTCTTACTCAATACTTCTCTGGAGGCAAAGGACACAAAAATGAACTGTTGGGACCCCATCAAAATAAAAAGCTTCTGCCCAGTGAGGGAAATGATCAGCAAAGCTAAAAGGCAACTGATGGAATGGGAGAAGATATTTGCAAATGACCTATCAGATAAAGGGTTAGTACCCAAAATCTATAAAGAACTTATCAAAGTCACCACCCCAAAACCAAATAATCCAGTGAAGAAATGGGGAAAAGACATGAATAGACACTTCTCTGAAGAAGGTCCAGATGGCCAACTGACACCTGAAAAAATGCTCAACATCACTGATCATTAGGGAAATACAAATCAAAACCACAATGAGATACCGCCTCACACCTTTCAGAAATGGCTAACATTAACAAGTCAGGCAACAACATGTTGATGAAGATGCAGGGAAAGATGATCTCTTTTGCACTGCTGGTGGCAATGCAGCTGGTGCAACTCTGGAAAACAGTATGGAGGTTCCTCAAAAAGTTAGAAATAGAACTACCCTATGACCCAACAATAGCACTACTACATCTGCTAGGTATTTCTCCAAGGGATACAGATACGCTGTTTTGAAGGGACACATGCACCCCAGTGTTTATAGCAGCACTATCAACAATAGTAAAAGTTTGGAAAGAGCCCAAATGCCCATTGATGGTTGAATGGTTAAAGAAAGATGTGGTATGTATACACACACACACACACACACACACACACACACACACACACACATACATATACACATACATACATACAGTGGGGTATTACTTGGCAATCAAAATGAATGAAATCTTGCCATTTGCAACTACATGGATGGAACTAAAGGGTATTATGGTAAGTGAAAAATTAGGCAGTTAAAGACAAATATCATATGACTTCACTCATATGAGGACTTTAAGATAAAAAACAGATGAACATAAGGGAAGGGAAGCAAAAATAATATGAAAACACACAGGGGAACAAAACATAAGAGACTTTTAAATATGGAGAACAAACAGGATTACTGGAGGGGTTGTGGGAGGGAGGATGGGCTAAATGGGTTAGGAGCATTAAGGAATGTACTCCTGAAATCATTGTTGCACTCTATGTTAACTAACTTGGATATAAATTAAAAAAAAAATACATAGAAATACCCCCCCAAAAATGTTCTCAACACAAAAAAGAAATGGTAATTTTGTGAGTTGATGAAAAGTATAAGGTAAAGCTACACTGGAATCATTCACAATATATGCCCCTGATGAAATCAATATGTTGTATACCATAAACATACACAATGTTATATGTCAATTATATCACAATAATTTTTTAAAAAGACAAAAAAAGTGTCAGTTGACATAAAGCTATTATTTTAAATGGATTAATTATTTAAAACATACTTCAAAGTTACCAAAAATTAATTAAAAGTAGAAATTTCTGATCTTTGTAAGTGATACAGCTTCTGCCTATCTAACATTTAAGATAAAATGTACTCAAGAAATCCCACTTTGACCTCTCTTCCATAAAAAGTTCAGGAGTGTAGCCCCAACTTCTCTGACCACTCATTTTCTAAATCTTCTTTAAAAGGGATAGATTTTATTTTGAAGTATTCATTTTACATATGGATTCTGTATAGAGCCACTTTATTCTTGCTGAGGAGAATATTCCTTTGCTGTAGGGGACAGAGTAAAGTAATCATTAACTGCTAAATTAAGTTTATTTTCAATTGAATAAATATAAATTCAGGTACTCTGACAATGTGTCAAACCATTTAACCTTTTATGATTGTTAGTTTAATTCTTCAGTGAATAGTATTAACTTTTGTTTTTTAATAGTAATATAGTGACTAGTCACATTCTTCTAATTTACTCTTAAATAGTATCTGCTATATTTTGGTGCATTGTGCCTTGAGATCTTCATGCGTTTGAGGACTCTTTGCAGTCACTAGCCCTGACTGCTTAGAGCAAAATCTCAATGTAGTGTATATAATAGCAACTGAGATACTTTTTTAAAAATATTCACATCTTATAGAATAGGGTTACTATTTATTATAAGGTCTGTTATGGAGTCCAGGATCTGAATTTTTAATAAACCAGAAGTCATTCTTGTATGGGTTTTTAACACTATACTTTGAGAACATTATTTTAGGAAATAGTATGATGTCAAGTTATGGCTGGCTACAGAGTGAGATATATATATATATATATATAGAGAGAGAGAGAGAGAGAGAGAGAGAGAGAGAGAGAGAGAGAGCTGTGAATGAATGTAAGAGGAGGGAATTCCTAAAGGGTATGTGAGAATGTTATCTGTCACAAATTTTTGCCTGAGAACATTTGACATCTGCTTGTTTAGTGCATTTTGTGTTCCAGGATCAGCTGGTAGTAGACCAAGCTAGATTTCTGGGAGTTTATCAAGAATAACAGTGCAGACAATATTTGTGCCTAAAAAAATTTGCTCCTAGCAATTTGTAGAAAATATATTCTCACAAAGGCCAGAACTGCTGAAGTGTTGTATGAGAAATGAGTAATCATCATATTTAGATAGTTGGGGTCAAAACTAGAAGTTACTCAAATGCTTCAGTTGTGTTAGTCCTTGAGTGTAGCAACTTACAATATAATAATCTTTGTATGCCTTTCCAAACTTTTTCTTAAGGCCTATTCTTTTTCTTAACTGTGAAGTTTAGATATATCCACTGTCTCTCATATTTAATTATTAATCCCTATTAATGATTTCAGAAGAAATACTGCGTGAAAATACAAAGCAAACTGTTTGAAGATATAAACGTTAGTGATTGTAGAAGAAAACCAAACCAAAACAAGACCAAAAAAAAAAAAAAAAAAAAAAAAAAGCATGTAAGCAATATCCATCAAACTGTACAATCACTTAAAAAATTCACTAGGTGTTTTGTTTAAAGAGCTGATTTTTAGGAGCATATTATGACTCAGAGAATTGAAATAACAGTTTACATTAAATGAGAACCAATGAATACAGATGGGAAGTTTCATTCTTATAATTTCATCTATACCCTTTTTAATGGAGTTTTGTCTTTTGGAACTAGTCACACACTTAAATGGTAAAATATGGATGAAGAGATCATACTATCCATGTTTTGAGGGAAAATTAAAAAAATTAAATTTAGCTTATTTTTACTGTCCTAATGCCCCATTATATTTTATTTATATATCCAATATTTTTGAATGTTTATTATTCAATTTGGTTGCTAAGTGTTTTATCTGCATTGCTTAATCTTCACAGCACCCAAAACACTTGCATAAATAAGTAGTTTTACCCATAGCCAAGGTCTATATAAGAAGTGATAAAATGAATTGAAATATGATTGTTAAATATTATATAAGCTTTAAGTGTTTTAAAAATATGTATTTTAACTCTGCTTAAAAGTAAAGCTTTGTATAATCACTTAGTCAAAGTAGGGAGTATCTTGGCTCTTTTTCTTCTTTTTTTGCCTTCAATCTCAAGTGCACAAAGTTGAATTAATCCTACTCCTCAAATCATGGTGTATTATGAACATTGGTCTGAGCAATGGCTGTGTTCTTATTTTGTTTACCTATGCCTTTTTGTCTCTGTCCCCTATTTCTATTTTCCTTCTGTTTCTTTATGGCAGTTATTCTGATATATTTATTATCAATTTTTTATTTTGTGTGCATTCTTGTAAATTGTGTCTTGTGTCCTATTCGTAGGCATTTATTCTGGCAAATGATATATCATTTTCATTTTTTTCCCAACTTAATATTATGTTAAAAAATTCTGTTCACCTGCATTTTTTTAAATATATTTTATTTATTTTGAGAGAGGACAGAGTGTGAATGGGGGATGAGGGGCAGAAATAGAGGGAGACAGAATCCAAAGCAGTCTCCAGGCTCTGAGCTATCAGCACAGAGCCCAACGCTGGGCTCAAAGTCACTAACCTTGAGATCATGACCTGATCCGAAGTCAGACGCTCAATCTGCTGAGCCACCCAGGTGCCCTATTCGCCTACATTGTTATGCACACATCTAATCTATTTCTTCTAACTGTCCATTATATTCTATAATATTTATCCACATTATTTTACCTTTCCGCTCTTAATTGGTAATACTGACCTTTTTTTTTAAGTCCCCAACTATAAATAATTCTTCATTGAATATTGTTGAATATATTTGCCTTTGGGGCATTTACTCAAAAGCCAAAATGCTACGTCACAGGCTATCTTACAAAATGGTACTAGTTGGCACTCCAGATGGCCAGTCTATACCTCCCACCTATAATCCATGGTAGTTTCAATACTCCCACTGTTTCCCAAAAAATAATATTTTCAGTTTTTAACTTTTTACCATTATAAGGCATGTATGGAAAGTGATTTCTCATTTTTGTTTCGATTTGCAATTTTATGATTATTAAAATTTTAAGCACTCCTTCATATTCTCATAAGACTTTCAGGTACCTTCCTCAGTATCTTGGTCATATCTTTCACCTGATTTTCAATTGTGTTTGCTGTTTTATTCTTGTTGTTTTGAAGGAAATCCGTGGATAGTCTAAGTACTAATTCTTTGTTGATTTTATATTTGACAAATGTTCTTATTCATGATCAGTTAACTTTATTAAGAAGTTTGGAATTTTCTATTTATAACCAATATGCTAAAATATTACTATATATTTAAGTTAATTTTTTTCTTTCTGTCACCTAACAGGGGGTCTATAAATAGTTTAGTTTTAGGTCTTCAGATTTATCTGAATCTGGGAAATTTTGACTCCATTATTACTATATTATTTTCTCCTTTCTATTTTTAAAAAAATTAAATTTTATTGTTTTTATCATCCTTTCAATTTTTTATTTCTCTTTAAGATATCTATAATATTTGGATATTTATGCTTCTTTTATTTATATTTAACTTTTGTGTTCTTTATTCCAACATTTTTTGTGAAATTTACCCCATATAATCATTTAACTCATAAATTCATTCTTCAGCTGTTTCTGTTCCACTGTTTTTTTCTCTATTTGTGTTCTTCATTTCATTAGTATCTAACATGTTAATATCTTCCTTTTCTTGATTAAATATACTTACACTTATTTTAAATTATTGTTCACTGCTTCAATAATTCTTCTTCAGATGATAAATATTATCCACTTTGTGTTTTTCTTTTGAAGTACTCTGTTCTTCAGTTATGTTGTATTTTGCCCTGTGAGCCCGTATTATCCTTAAGAGAGTAGCTTTCTCTTTTAGTAATGTCTATCATGGAAGTGGCTAATTACCCACCTTGTTCATTTTGTGCAGAATATTTAATAATGTAAATTTATATTAAGAGAAAACAAGTTTTATTATATTTTGCATGTTTATATTTGGTATAGTAGTTTTAATTTTCTGAACTGGTAGATGTCTTCATAATAATATCTACTAAAGAAAGTCAGAGTATCTGTACCAGACTGTATGTTAAAAATTTAATCTATGATATCAACTAGGATTGTATTTGAACAGAATAATCAAATAACTGGCTAGTACTGAAAAAATAAGTTAGAAAGTTGTTTGTTTAACACAAAAATTCTGCAGGTAGGCCATCTGGGGCTTTGTACAAGCTACAAAAATATAAAAAAAGGAATTTGTTCCTTTTATTATCTTATTCCAGTTAGCTTTTAGGGCTTTCATCCACACATGATAAGATAGCATCTGCATCTTTACTAATCAGAAGCATTTCTGATACTTCACATTGGAATCATGGAGTTTGGCAAAGGATAAAGAGCCAAATGAGATGTCATATGAGTTTGTACATTATATACATTTTTTTGGCAACCTTACCCAATGTCTTTTTATTATATCACATTTGCTAAACTTGAGTCACACAACCACTCATAAAAGAAACTTGGAGGACTAAGATAGCATGGGATCATCCCCACTCTATCACCAATGAAAATACGAGACTGGGGCTTTGTAAGACTCTATGCACATTACTCCCTGGATCCTTATTTGAACTTGGTGAAGTATGTGTGTAGCACCTACATGGGTGCAATGGATTTTTATATGTTAGAATACCATTCTTTCCTATTATTTTCTTACAAAGAATAAGAATAATCTAATAATTAAATTATTATTTCTCATTATTATCCCTAATAATCCAGCATTAGGAATAATCTCCTAAATATTAAACTTTTACTTGTGCTTGGGTCCAGGAGGTAAAGAATGGAAGCAGGAGAGACTATTTATCACAGGAACCTTGGAGGAGCTTCATGTGATTTTGGTTTGCATAGCAAATGCAAGAGGAACTGATTAAGACTTGGTGACTAAATATAATGAGCTGTTCTAGGTGGAATCCTGGAACAGTAAAAGGACATTAGGTGAAAACTAAGGGAATCTTAATAAAGCATGGCCTTTAATTATTACTCATGTATCACTATTTGGTTTATCAATTTTAGTCATTGTATACCACACTAGTGTAAGATGTTAACATTAGAGGAAATTGGGTGTGGAGTGTATGAGAACTCTATATTATCTTTTTAATTTTTGTGTAAATCTAAATTTGTTCTAAAAATAAGGGTTTATTTAAAAGAAACAATAGATATATAGAGAGTTGAGGTCAAACTATGGAGCCACAAGATGTGCCTTGAATTCTTCCAACTACAGGAAGCAAAGTTGACAATGAGCCCCAGCTGACGCATCCTGAAAGCCATTGTTCATTAGCTCCCAGTCAGTGGCCAAGCATGTCAGGGATACTAAGCAGACTTGTTCTTAAGAGACATGGGACTCTTCTGAGGGGATTCTCCTCCTCCTACTCCTTTTTTTTTAATTAAGATTTTTCTTTTCTTTTCTTTTCTTTTTTAATTTAAATTCAAGTTAGTCAACATATAGTGTAACAGTGGTTTCAGGAGTAGTATTTAGTGATCTGTCACTTACATATAACGCCCAGTGCTCATCTCAACAAATGCCCTTCTTAATGCCCATCCACCCCCCCCCCCCAACATGCTTCCATCAAACTTCAGTTTGTTCTCTGTATTTAAGGTTATTTGTTTTTTGGGTGTTGGGTTTGTTAAGTTCTTTATATATTTTGGATACTAACCCTTTATCAGGTATGTTATGTCCCTTTCTGTAGGTTGTCTTTTAGTTTTGTTGATTGTTTCCTCACTTTACAGAAGCTTTTTATCGTGATGAGGTCCCAAGAGTTCATTTTTACTTTTGATTCCCTTGCCTCTGGAGACTTAGTATGAAGTTGCTGTGGCTGAGGTCAAAGATGTGTTGCCTGTTTTCTCCTCTTGGAATTTGATGGTTTCCTGTCCTATGTTTAGGTCTTTCATCCATTTTGAGTTTATTTTTATGTATAGTGTAAGAAGTGGTCCAGATTCATTCTTCTGCATGTCACTGTGGGGTTTTTACAACATCATTTGCTGAAGACACTGTCTTTTTTCCATTGGACATTCTTTCCCATTTTGTCGAAGATTAGTTGGCCATACATTTGTAGTCCATTTCTGGGTTTCCTATTCTGTTCTATTGATCTGTGTCTGTTTTTTTGTGCCAATACTGCACTGTCTTGAAAATTACAGCTTTGCAATACAGCTTGAAGTCTGGAATTGTGATGCCTCCAACTTTGGTTTTCTTTTTTATCATTACTTTGGCCATTTGGGGTCTTTTCTGGTCCATACAAATTTTAGAATTGTTTGTTCTAGCTCTATGAAGAATGCTAGTGTTATTTTGATAGGGATTGCATTGAATGTGTAGAGTTCTTTGAGTAGTACAGACATCTTACACTATTTTTTCTTCCAATCCATGAGCATGGAATGTTTTTCCATTTCTTTGTGTCTTCTTCACTTTCTTTCATAAGCTTTCTATAGTTTTCAGCATACACATCTTTTACCTCTTTGGTTAGGTTTATTGCTAAGTATCTTTTGGTTTTTGGTGCAATTGTAAATGGGAACATTTCCTTGATTTCTCTTTCTGCTGCTTTTTAATTGGTGTATAGAAATGCAACCGATTTCTGTACGTTGATTTTGTATCCTGCAATTTTGCTGAATTCATTTATCAGTTACTGCAGTTTTTTGGTGGAGTATTTGGGATTTCTGACGTCCAGAACTTTAAGATGACATAATTATATTGTTTAAGCCACAAAGTGTGTGTTATTTTGTTATGACAACAATAAAAATCAATGCAGGCATACATAAAAGTTAATTTGAAATATATCAGAGAACAAAATATAAAAAACAAATAAACACTGAAAATCTTAGAGAAAGGCCTAGAAGAAAATCTTGACATATTTGGATAGGCAGAGATTTCAGAGACTACAACAAAAGCATGAAACATCCAAGAGCCAAATAACAAAATTCAGGTTTATCCACATTAGAAATGTTTGTTCTTCAGTATTCATCACTAAGAAATCAATAAGTTTCAGGTTGGTAGAAAATATTCATAATACATATATCTGACAAAGGATGTAAAAGATAAATATTTGACAAAAGTAAGTAAAAAACCGCTGAAACTAGTAAATTATTTGATTAAAAGGCGTACAAGATGGCCAGTAATTCTGGGACAATATGTTCAACCTCATATAACTTTCACCAAATTAAAAATTAAAACCACAGTGAGATACCACAGCATATCTAATAGAATGACTAAAACTAAAGGGAGCAACCATAGCAAGTGTCGATGAGATGTAGCAGAGCTGGACTGTAATGCTCTGCTGGTGAAAATGTGAAATGCACAACCACTTTGGAAAATCCTTTGTCAGTTTCTTAAAAACTTAAGTATATACCTACCGCAGGACCCAGCCATTCCTCATTTTAATGATTTCTCCAAGATGAATGAAACCATACATCCACATGAGTCTTGTACAGGAGTATGTACAAAAACTTTATAATATACAAAAAATACAAAAATGTGAAAATCTAAATGTCCATCAGCAGTTGGCTGAAAAAATAACATATGATACATCCATACAACTTAATACTCCTCAGCAATAAAAGGGAATAGCTCTGAGACACACAACAGTGTAGATGAATCTCAGAATCATTATGCCGACTGAAAGAAGACAAAGAAACACAAAAGCATATACTGTAGGATTCCATTTATATAAAACAAAAGTTAACATATGGTGGCAGAGGCAGGTCACTCTTTCTTGCAGCCAGGGGTGAGGAGGGCATTGTGGACCATAGAGGACTATGAAGAGTCTTAAGAAGGATGGAAAGATATGTTTATTGATGGTATATGGCTGCAGGAGCCCCTCAAATTGTATTTTTAAATTAGGTACAGTTTACGGTTTCCTGAATAAAGTTGATATGGAAAAAATAAGAATGGACAGAAGTTGAAAGAAGATAGTTCTGGGTAAAAGAATTTGCTATAATGGAAAAACATGAACTTTAGAATTCAGTAGAGCCTGGGTTAAAAAAAAAAAACAAAAAAACAAAAAACAAAACAAAACAAAAAAAACAACAACTTGCCGCTAGAACTTAATAGCTTTGAAATGTTAAGGAGTTATATAGCTCTCTGATTTTCAGTTTAATCATCTCTAATGACATAGAAAATAATCTAATAGTGTTATTTTAAAATTTAAATAAGAGCACATGTTACAGTACCTAATGAAGAATCAGTGTACATCATAGGTACTTACAACATTTTTGTAAAACTTGCTTTTTTTTTTTTACTAGTGGTTGACACAAATTATAAATGATTTCAGACATCAGGTTGCTTAATAATTAATTGTGTTACATAATTTAAATCATTTAAAAATTAAAAGAGCTAATGCACTTTCATTATAAACCCCACTAACATTGTATCTATGTTTAAATTAACTTGCAAATCATTCCTCTCATTTTCTAGTACTCTTATTCTTAATTTTCTCATATTCAACTGCAAACTGCCAAGATCTTACTTGTTTCTAACAGAATGTTATCACCTTAATCACTTCCATGATCCATGTCAGGCTAGCATTATTTGTCTCATGTACTGAAGTCTGCTAAGAGTTAGAATTATAAGATCATTTAAATATAAGAATAGGTTAGATATTGTTAGTAATCTTTTAAGCAACCATTGCATTTCCGTCTGAGTTGCTGTATTCAATAAACATATCTCTGCTCTAAGAATGTGATTATCCTATGAACTCCATTTATTCTACCCTATGTAGATTATTAGAAGACACCAGGAGATTTATACTTTTATTCTGTGATTCAGATCTCCTAGGGGGCATTCGTTAATTACTGTTCGAGGCCCAGTTTAAATAACAACGTCTTTTGAAACTTCCCTGGTCTTCTACAAAAGGAGAAAAGCACTGTAATTTAAGTAATAAGACTGTAAGGATATCTGATCCTTTTCCCTTATTTGGGAAATAGCTTTAGAGAAGCAAAATTTCTTGTCCAAAGAAAAACAACCTTATCATGTCAAAGGTAGGACTGGGTTCCAAGCTCATTATGCTCGGTAAAATTCAGTACGATATTTACTCAGTAAGCTGTATTGACGTTTTGTACAATTTCTGAAATAATATAGCTATTTGTTTTTCCATTTATTTTTCTTTTTTCCCATTTATTCTTATACTTAGCATATACATAATTTAGAGTCCATTGATGTTATAAATAAAAAACCCTCCAAATAGTGACTTAAATAAGAGACCATTCGTTTCACTCATGTTTCAGTCAGAAGTGAGCCATCTGGGGCTTATTGGCCAATGGCCCTGATCTCCCTCACGTGTGGTTTATTTTTTGGAGTCCAAGTGACTATTCAACGATTATCATAGTCTAAAGAGTTTGAAGCAATGAAGATAAAGTGGCAGGCAAGCAATTTCCTTTAGAGAGACCGTGCAGAAGTTGCATACACCATTTGTCCCTTCCTCCTCCTCCTCCTCCTCCTCCTCCTCCTCCTCCTCCTCCTCCTCCCCTCCTCCTCCTCCTCCTTCTTCTTCTTCTTCTTCTTCTTCTTCTTCTTCTTCTTCTTCTTCTTCTTCTTCTTCTTCTTCTTCATTTTATTTTTAAATAATCTCCAACACTGAATGTAGGGCTCAGATTTATAATCCCGAGATCAAGAGTTGCTCTCTCTGCTGACTGACTCTTGGCTGCATGGTCACAGCTAGATGCATGAGAAAGGGCAAATAAAATTAATAGCTAGGTGATTGATCTTTGATAAAATCAATAATTATGACAAGAAAGAAATAAAGAATGCAAAGTAACAAAGTAAGTAGCAGTGTCTGTCTCAGAATGCAGTGACCTTCAGTCTTTTTTTTTCCCTGGTAAATCCCAAAAGATTTTTGAAAACAAAAAGTGTTTTTCTCACATTTCTAAGTTAACATAGAAAACACTATCATAAATATACACAAGTGCAGAGATTATAAATTTCAGCATACTACAAATATTGATATTTTTAAGTAATCTTTTTGATATTAAGTGTTATCCACTTAAAAATACATGAAAAACGATTCCTTTAACAATAATTTTATATCTTTTATCTCCTTGAATTTATATTTTTATTCTACCTTTAGCATAAAATTGTATTCTAATATGTTTATATTTTCAAGCCTTTTTCTAATCAGCCTTTATAGCTTATTACCAATCTATAATTTCTTATCACCCTTTATAGCATGTTACATATATATCATATATATCATATGTATAGCATATTACATATATATCGTATATATATGTATGATATAGTACATACATATATGTATGATGATATATTACATATATATATGATATATATGTAATATTTGTCATTATTATCATTCACTTTCTGGGCACTAAGCCACAATTTTGAAACATCTCTTATTTCTGCCCTTAATGAATTTTATGTGGTAGGGCAGTTCACAATTGTGATGTTAATTATCTTTTGAAAAATGAATAAGGAAGGCTGCTTAAGGGGAGAAGAGAAAGAAGAAACACTGACTTGTTCTTATGGAAGTTAAGTTCATGAAAGTGTATTTATGTTTTATTCCCTTGGAAAATCTGCATGTAACCCTAATGTACTCTAATTTGAAGATTATTACTTTATAACATATTATTTGTTTACCATTTTTAATGGTCTGTTTTTAAAGTTTTGCACATACACAACCTTCTGTTCACAAAAGGCTTTTCATTTGGCATTTTATATATATGTCCAACCAAGATTCCATTAGCACATCAGCCATTATGACAAGGAAATGGCTCTTTATCTTAGTTTTAAGAAACTGAAGGGAGACTACCGAGTAAAATAATGGACAAGAGCATAAAGTTTTCAAGATCCCTTGCTTTTCTCTGGATGGCAGGTTGAATTACTCATTTTCTCTCTTTTTTTCTTTTAACCCAAACATTAAAATGGGAATAGCCAAAAAGTCACTGGGACTGTTGCCTGCAATTCTAACTAAAACACACTTTATACTCCATTTATCAGAGTCATTATATTCTTTATTTTGACTAAAAAAATGTTCAGGAGTCATTTTGAATGGCATTTTTCAAACTCTTCAAGAACTATAAAATTTACACAAGCTAGGACACTGTTGGAGTGTTCAGGGTGAAGAGCTATAAGTATGTAATCTCACTATCGAATAACCAACCTCAGAGATTCTTTCATGGCCACACTTCAAGGCCAGAAGCTAACCCTTTGACAAATGTGCAAGTGAGATAAGAAAAGGGAGCTGCTCAGTAAGACCAGCTATCTATCAAGGCCACTGGTATCTTATCTCTGCTTTACCTATTGGCTATCTTGTAACATGTGTACTATTAATTAAAAGTAATACATCTTCTCTTGTTTAGTGACAAATATGTTTGCCCACAGGGAATAGAGGGTAAGGGAATAAGTAAACTATAAGAGAAGAACCTAATTTCTTTTTTTTTTTAATTTTTTATTTTTTTTAACATTTATTTATTTTTGAGACAGATAGAGCATGAACGGGGGAGGGGCAGAGAGAGAGGAGACACAGAATCAGAAGCAGGCTCCAGGCTCTGAGCCATCAGCCCAGAGCCCGACGCGGGGCTTGAACTCATGGACTGCAAGATCGTGACCTGAGCCAAAGTCGGACGCTCAACCAACTGAGCCACCCAGGCACCCCTAGAAGAGCCTAATTTCTTAACAGAAAGTCCTCTACAGGCCATAAAAGGATATAAAACTTTATTTCCTCCAAAATATTTTAAAATGCTTGAGGAAAGAAACATTTTTGCACCTTTGGTTAGTTTTGTTTGTAAATTTTTACTTGTTCAACAAATACCTACTGACCCAGGCTTTATTAGAAGCTAAGAATATAACAGTAAACAAATCAGATAAAATCTCTGTCCCATATGCTTGCACTTTACTGGGAAATTCACAAAGTGAGTTTATGGAAACAGCAGAGAACTAAATGAGTGAATCCAAGGATTCATAGATCTATATCTACTAAAATCCAAGTGTGTTGGTTATAAAGTTGCTTAACTGTAAGGAGAATATGGTTTCACAAGGACAAAAGGGAAGACTGACACTTAAGACTTTTCCAGTCTTATTTTCAACAAATTTACCACTTCTATAAGCATGTTTTAAGATCCTATGAATTATTTGAAAAATAGTGAATACATATATGTGTGTATATGTACACATATACTATATGAATACACACTTACATACACATATGTATATACACACTGATAAACATATAAGGATCTTCGGAAGCATAGTGAAGAATATAGAGTGTTATATAATACTCTAGATAGTATTATGGTATTCTTATTTTTTATACTTTATCAACATAGTATTTTGGGGAACTCATCCATATTTCTTTTTATGTCATTAGTCCTTTGTTGATAGTTGAATATATAACAATATGTCATCCTTTCTTCCACTTAATGGGCATTTACAGTGATTCAAATTTACATCTATGAATAAAACGTATATCTTCTTGTGTAAGTCATTTAGGCATTTGATTTCATTTCTCTTGGTGAGCAGAGAAATGTTTTATTATCAAGTCACATATATCAAGTGTTCATGTGGGGTTTTTTGTCCATTCTTATCTCATTCAAAATCAAGAAAATATCTTCCTATATTTTCTTCTAGAAGCTTTATGTTTTTAGCTTTTTCATTTATATGTATGATTCATCCAATTAATGTCTGTGCATAAGCTGAGAGAAAAGTTAAGGTATATTTTAATCTAAAGTTAATTTTTTTTCTGGCACCACTCTTAAGAAAGAATATCCCCAGTGAACTGATTCAGTTCCTGTCATTATAAAACAATATGTTTATATTGTTATAATAGTAACGATAGTTATATTATGTAAGTCTATTTCTGAAATTTCTCATTCCAGTTATCTATTTTCATTATTATTGTAGGTCCATAGTAAGTGTTGAAATTAAGTAGTATAAATTCTTCATTTTTCTTTTCTAATATTGTTTTGGCTATTACACATCTTTTCATTTTCATATACATTTTAAATCCATTCTCCAAATTTCTATGAAAGTTCTACTGAGATTACATTGGCTTGTAGTAAGTTTATCAGTTGATTTGGAGGGAATTGGCATTTCAAAAGTATTGAAACATTCTTAGCCATTACTTTTCAAATACATCTTCTGTAAAATCTCTTTCTCTTATGTTTTGGAGTGTGATATGTTTGACTATTTTATTTGATCCTACAGATCTAAGATTTTTTTTTAATTCTCTTTTGCTCTTTGATTTGTTGTTTTCTCTTTTAATATAGGTAATTTTTATGAATTGTCTTTAAGTTCATTAAAACTTTATTCAAATACTTTCTTCAGGACTCCGTTGAGTCTGTGGAATAGATTTTTTGTTATATCACTTTTTTTTTTTTAATTTTTAGGATTTCCACATAGTCTTTCAAAATACGTTTTATACTACTTCTGTAATTATCCATCATATTTGTAGTTTCCACCTTTTCCACTATTTCTTTAACATATTTATCATAATTATTTTAAAGAATGTGTTATCAGCGTATAGACCCACTTTGGGTCTGCTTCTGTGCTGGTGAATCAATTTATTGCCTCTTAGCTCCTAGTCCATTCTCTGTTGAGCTGCTTATAGTGTGGGAGCTAGAATCTGTAATTATTTCTCTTTTTCCCACTGACCTGATGGTGGATAGTATGTTGAACATCCAGTGCTGTTCACCTGCAGTGAATTTCACTGCACTACCCAGTGTCTTCCCAGTAAATTCTGCAAGCATTACAATCACCTCATTAGCTCAGCAGCAGGCCTGTGGGCAAATTGCTGCAGAGTTTCATTGATGCCTTGCCTCTGCAGGCAATTCCCTGCATGCCTGCTTGGCCTGCAGTACCATAGTGAACTTTTCTGTTTCCAGGAGCTACAGACATGTACTCCCAGTAAAATCAGAACCTAAGCCATGTGTAGAGGAACCTCTTTCAAACATTTTCTTTCCTAGAGTATTCTGCCTCAGCCTTATTGGTAGTAGCTATTCCCCAATATCTGATGATATTTTTTTATTCTTTATTAACACTCTACTACTTAATCTCTGTTACTAGTTAATAAATATTTATTATAAACTCTCCCTATTCAAATGTACTGTGTGATTTCTGTTTCTTGATAGGGCCTTAACCAATACAGAAATGATAGCAATAATGGTCCCAGGAGACAGACCCACAGGATGGTATCTGGGGATTGGTTTTGATGTATCATTGGGATTTTTTTTTAATATGAAATTTATTGTCAGATTGGTTTCCATACAACACCCAGTGCTCATCCCAAGAGGTGCCCTCCTCAGTACCCATCACCCACCCTCCCATCCCCCCATCAACCCTCAGTTTGTTCTCAGTTTTTAAGAGTCTCTTATGTTCTGGCTCCCTCCCTCTGTAACCTTTTTTTTTTTTTTTCCTTCCCTTCCCCCATGGTCTTCTGTTAAGTTTCTCAGGCTTTAACACACTGCTAAATTCCCTCCTAATTAGAAGTGGAATGCTAATATTTGAGGACATTCAGTGGCATTATAGTTAAACTATGGTCAGTATTTGATTGTAGTGAAGTGCCAATTAAAACAAGTGCTTTGGGAGTCCAATGACTGTTCCCTTGTCTGTTATAGCTGTAGTGATGACCATAAGAACTGTGGTGTAAGACAGATTCTACTGTGTGCACTGCAGGACTTATAGAAAGTAAATTGATAAGCTCAGGTCCCTTAACTGTCAGTTCAAGTTACTGTAAGAAAAAATAGAGCATTTTCTTGAGGACCTACAGGTCTGTTGTTGCTGAAAAATCAAAGATAAAATGTAAAGACAGGAATCAAAGACCAAAAATGCACTTATATGGCATGATGAGTTACAATATTAGTTGAATTACGTTTTGTTAGTTAAAGTTAGAGCATAGATTGGGAAACACTGAAACTTGGAATAGAAACATCTGGCAGACATATATGAAACAGGAAATCTTCATCTCCTATGTCACTCTTAGTCGCATCTGTCAGTAGAAGTAGATTGCCCTCCTGTGTATGAGGGGATTAGGTTTCCTTTGCTTGTAAATTCTATATCCTTAAGAAGAAATGGATGCTAGTTCTACTCAATACGTATCACAGTCACTCCTTGTTACTGTTAGATCCATGACTAGTGTCAAATCTCACAGTGTTCCGGGAGGAAAGATAAACACTTTAACCCAGAAAGAAGTAGCTTAAACACCAGAAGATTTTCAAGAGTTTGCTGTTATATCTGTAGAAACCCAGAGGCCATATTAAATGAGCTAAGGAGGAAACAAATACTACTTATGTAAGTGAATTTTCTAGAGATTCTGAATTTAATGCATTACCTTATGCGCTGGAGGTGACTCAACTGGCTTATTATTTGGCTTACTGAAACTTGGACTTAATGTGGCCTACATACAATAAAAATTTATATAATTCTAGTATAGTCTGTGGATATTTAAATTTTTTTAACATTTATTTATTTTTGAGAGAAAGAGACAGAGTGCGAGGGGGAGAGGAACAGAGAGAGAGGGAGACACAGAATCAGAAGCAGGCTCCAGGCTCTGAGCTGTCAGCACAGAGACTGATGTGGGGCTTGAACTCACGAACCGTGAGATCATGACCTGAGCTGAAGTTGGACACTCAACCGACTGAGCCACCCAGGCACCCCTGTCTGTGGATATTTAAATGAAGATCTTTCAAATATTCTGCATTTTCCCCAAATTATTCTTGCTATCAAAATTAGGTTGGTTTAAAAAAAATACCCTAATCACATTCTTTAAATATGTCTATATTTTGTACTTTGAATTTTGAGTGGATTTAATCATTTGATTTGATTCTGTGCTGGGAGAAAAACAATAGAAATTTTTGGAATAAAGAACATCTTAAAATTACTTTATAATCATGAAAAAATAAAACTAAACTGTATTTGGGATAGACGCAGGCTGTGCATAAATAAATAAATAGTTGATTTTGGTGCTGAATATCATAACAAGAAACTGTCACAATAACCCCTTGTTCAAATTAAACAGATATTCACTGATTATGTGCGATGTAGTCAGTAGAAAGATGCATGATATCCAGTGTATACAAACTGGATATCCAGTTTGAATCCATAGATTCTGCCCTCAAGGATTACATTGTATTTGGGAAGAGATTGCTAAACAATAAAGTAAAGTCATTGCATTTACATATTATATATGCATTATATACACAATTACATATATATGCAGTACAATTATTATATACTTTTTACATGCACATCACATATCATTACATACATGAGTGTATTTGTGCATACTTTGTTTTTACTATAACCTTTCCCTATATTAATAATGGGACACTTTGTTCTCTGAGGGAGAAAGGGGGGAAATAAAGGGTATAGTAGAATAAAACATAACAAAGCCATAAAAACGTTTTAAATGATTTCTGTACACTTAGAAGCTAAATTGAAAAAAAAAAGTACATAATTAACTTGATACCAGAGATGTATCATCACTTACATGACCGTTACTGGAGAAAACAATGAATAAGTTCAACTTCTGTCTGGAGTAATAGAAGACTATTATATTATTTACTGTAGTTAAATTTGTTGGAAGCCACTGTTGATTGGAGAAAAATTGTTGCTAAACTATTTATAAGCTCAAGACCCTAATTTTGACTCCATGTGTAGTTTTCACGTTTATCATGTGGTATTTAAAATGTTAATTTTGTGTTTATTTTTTTCCTTGTCAGTTGTTATATAATAGTGGAGTCTACATTTCAATAAATATTTGCCTACTGTAGTAGCACTCTGCACAGTGACTTGATTTAGACATATTCAGTACATTTCCTTTATTTATGGTATATTTTTATTTGGCAATGAGATGGATACACTATCTTTTGATTTAAAACTGTACAAACTTTTAGTGATTGAAGCTCAATTTTAAGAATGAAATTATTAAGCTAATGATAATATTACTCTTAGACTTCACTGTAAAGTAAAGCAAACTCAAATCCAAATTTTTTTATCGCCTGTTTTCATGCTTCCTCTTTTTGGAATTTTTCTCATTATAGGAGGCCCTTATTTCTTTTTGGGATTTTTAAGTAAAAGGAATGAATATGTTACTATCAACAATCTCTTACATTCAATAAAGATTGTATGTTAGCTTTGTAGAAAAAAGTTTGAAATTATTCTTAAACACAATTGTGTGAACTTTGAAATGTTCTATTTTCTGGAAGAACTCATCAAGACCGGAGGTTTTCTCTAAAGTAATTCAGTGAAGTGACCAAATACCCCTCATTTTAATGGACTGTATCAGCCTCCTAGGAATTTTCATTGGAACATTAACTCGTTCCTTTATAGCACAATTCTCAAATAGCAGTTCTTGTCCTCTTTCAAAAAGTCAGCAATTGTGAAAGCATTTTTTTATTAGAGTTGTTCACAGTTTTGTGGAGACATTATTTTTAGTCGTGTTCATTCTTTTTGATTATTCAGTTTGTTGAGAGAGAATAAAAATAGTTTTTGAGTAATTGGTATACATAATACTCTCATTATCAGATATTTAATAATTTCCCAAATAGTTGCTTTCCCTTAATTGAAAATTTTACAAATATTGATTGAAGATGTGATATGTCTTACAGTGCTAGATGCTAGCGTTGTGTAGATAGATTAAAATAAATCTGGAAATTGAAAAAAGGTAAGATAGGACCAACGCTATGAATAAAGAAGTATATAATATCTCTGCAGCTGAATCACTATAAAATTTGCAGCTGAGAATTGGGTAAAGCATTACAGGAGTTTAAGGAGAGATATCTGAAATACATACTAAAAAATGAGTGAGAATCATGAGTTGTTCAAAGAGAAAAGGAACAATATTCTGGGCCAGGGTCATTGTGGAAAGTATCAAAGAAGACTCACACAAAACCAGTGAGAAACCCTGGGCATCATTCACTAATAGTGTCATGTGGGAGAAGGGAAATGAAGACACACAACTGAGTAAGGTTTTGTTTATTAAGAGAAGATAGCAGAATGCTCTTGGTTCTAAGCTACAGAAAATCCCAATTCAAACTTGCTTAAAAACAGTAAATTTATCATGTTACATAAAAGAAATTAAAGTTCAGAAGTAAGAGTATGTCTTCAATCATAAGTGTCATCCTCAAGCAGTTTGGGGCATCACTTACAGGCACAACAACATGCAGAGATAGAAACATAAATAATATGTGTTGTACTCCTTTAAGGAAGATGGCCTGTGGAAATAATCAATAAAAATAATTTTAGAATAGGTATTTAAAAGATAAAATATATAACTAGAAATATATAAAAGTGAACTTTGAGAGTATTTTAAAGTGAAATTAGAATATTCCCACTATATATATACATATATATGTGTATATAGTATTGTATACACATATAATCCATTTATATGGAGAGAATATATAGAATTCACCATGTACAAATCCCTTTATGTGATATGTAAAGCAGTTTAAATGAAAAGACAATCACATTCAGAGATAGAAAAGGCCTTCTCTGCTTTAGTATTTTTCCAAGCAACAGAGAATTCCTGTCAAGGAATTCTTAGCAGGTCTTCCCAAATCGGATCACATGCCATTGGCAAATTTATGATAGAGAAAAGAACGGGCCCATGGTGACTGACAGATTAATCAGATTAATTAAGATTACTAGAATCCTGGTAGCAGTCATCTTGTCTAGAGGGACATGAATGAAGAGCTAAGGAGGAGTTTTGTTTTTTGTTTTGTGTTGTTTTGTTTGCTTTGCCTTGCTTTGCTTTTGTTTAAGGAGGGAAGATAAGGAGAAGATTGGATAGGTGACCAATTTGTTCTTTACCAAGAGTACAAAGGCAAATATCCACATGTTTAATGAACTAAATGAATCAGTGAGACTCTTTCAGGTATGTAGTATCAAATGAGCATAAAATGTGTGGGCACTATGTTCCAGAATGATGTCCGGAGTCAAGCTTATATGGTTTAAAAAAGATTGAAAAAGTCCCTCTCTGTTCTTTTCTTTGACATTATAGTATGAGTTTGAATTTAACAAATGAAAACTCAGCAGAGGTTCTGTGTAAGAGACGGTGATGATTTTTTCTTTTGAGAAGATAATGGTAAAAAAGATAATGGATGATAAGACCCCAGAAGTTAGCAACAAGAAAACCATATTTAAAATAATGGAATATACCAGGAAAATATTATATAGGGCTAAGTTAAAAAAAAGCAGTAATGATATTATAGAAGTGTAGAGGTTTTCTACACATGTATCTAGGGTTAATATATATAGGATTTATGAACAATGAAGCAGTGAAAGAGGGAGAGAAAAGCTTTAAGAATGATACCCACATTATATTAGTAGAGGCTTGTTATGTAAAAGCAATAACAGTGCATAAGGTAAGACACTCAGGGAGGAAGAAGGCATTTTTGATACACTATTTTGAAGTTATTGATGAGATATCGTAGAGGCCACCTTCAGTATGTAAATGGAAATATGCATCTGAAGCACAGGAAACATGAAATCAAGAGCTGTTACCAAAGCAATCATACTGAAGATGTGGGCTCCAGGCCCAGAATTTGTGATTTAGTAGACCTGGATGAAGGCACTAATTTGCGTTTGTGACAGGTTCAGAGTCGGTGCAGGTTGTGCTTGTCCATGGACTACACGTTGTGAGTCACTGCTGTGGAGAATAAGGGATTAAACTGAACAAAAAAATGTAGCAGTATTACTGTACACTGTTGAGTGCTGATTTGAAATTGTGATCATGAGTTTATAGTGTTATCAACCTACTCTAATATTAAATATTTCTCTAGCAGAGTAAGCTCAGCTTACTCACTGAAAGCATTTACCTCTTGGGTACAGTCGGGACTAGGATGTCATAAAAAAGTAGAGGGAAAGATGTTCATGAATAGGTGAAGATATTATTAAAATGGTAAGACTTAAAATCTTAACTGAAGATTTTAAAAATTATTCTGTATTAATATAACAGGTAAGCATGCAATATTTATCTCTCTTATCATTTGTAAATTGTCATCTTCAGGAGGTAATGCCTTAAGTCAAAGATAACAGAGCAAACCACAAGGAGAGTGACTTTCATAAAAGGCAGGTTTTACATTATTTCATACTGGGCTTACATTACCATTTTAGTCACTTCTTTTCAGAAATTGCTTTATAAACTTCTTTCAAGCTTGTTAGGAATTTATAGCTTCTTATTTGTTTTATCAACACATCACATTCTCAAGGGATTTTATAATATTTAAGGCTATTTAAGGCTATTTAATATTTAAGGCTAAATTAATCAAAACACAAATAGTAAAGTGAATACATTTAAATTAAATATTTTTGTAGCAACATTTAAAGAAAAAGTAAAAGAAGATTTTAAATTTTCTTAGCCACAGGATCTCCCAAACTACTTTGGCTGTCTGGAAGATGAATAAATCATTACAGAAATAACTATACTGAATTTATATGCACTACTCTCTTTTTACCTATTAGCAGAATTTTAAAGTTATTTTCAGCAGAAACATTGGCTTCTTTATCTTTTTAAGAGATAATTCACTAGAGTCTTTTCTTGGAAATAATTTCTTGTAGTTAATTTTTCAAAAAATTAATCTCTAAGCAGAATGGGCCACCAGAATAGGCAAGAATGTGTTGAGTTCTGCCACTTTCATCTATCCTATTCATTGGGTTCCACATAAAATTATTGTATATGAAATAAAATAGATTTAGACACTTTAAAGCAAAGCTTAAAGAACACTGTGAAAGATAAGCTTCCTTGTTACTGAGGAGTGGGGTTTGTCTGAGTTGCTTTACAGAAATACTCATGAAGCTACTAAGTGCACATATAATTAGTATATGCATTGCAGTAGGATTATTATTTTATCTCTCCTCGGTTTCTTCACCTATAATGTGGAAATACTAATATATTAGATGAATTAGTACTTATTTT
The DNA here is from genome assembly GCF_014898765.1 of Herpailurus yagouaroundi. Classification (NCBI taxonomy): domain Eukaryota; kingdom Metazoa; phylum Chordata; class Mammalia; order Carnivora; family Felidae; genus Herpailurus; species Herpailurus yagouaroundi. The sequence continues at coordinate 91,701,864 of NW_024412377.1, forward strand.
AGTGTAGTGCCTGGCACATAGTATATTGAGAGTATTGTCTACAATGACAACAAATATTTAGATATAGAAGATTTTTGAATGAGGCTTTTTTTCAACACACTGTTTCATTCGAAAGAAAGATCTTCTAGGTAGTACTTCTTACACTCACACTGTTGTTACTTTCTGGCTGGAAATATTAATATGTGAAATTATATATTTTATGTAATTGCATGTAAGTGACAAGGCCATACCTAATTACATGTAGAGGATTATTATTAATTGTTTTTTTTAATTGTAAACATTTATCACAGTTGCCTGGTACCTGATACTGACTTTAATACATTCTCTAAAAAGAATGAAAAAAGTTTTAAAAAAAGATCAGTAAGAGATGAGCGTATAGTCACTTTAAAAGCATAATTCACTTTGACATGTATGGGGATATTTCATATGCTTTCTATTGACTTTATATTCACTATTGGAAAATCATAGACCTCAGTGTTAAGCATCGAAAGAAGGCCAGAGTATAATTTGGGGATTTTTACTGGCAAGGTGTGATAAAAAAAAAAGGCTTCTGAAGCCAAACAAGTAAAATTATTCATTAGTACTTTCTGTATCCGTAATACAGTATGTGAAACCACTTACTCACTTTTCTGTAAAGATAACCAAGTTTGGTTCCCACTTACTGGTAAATGATGCCAAATTTTAGGTGGCATTATGTTGTTAAGATCAGGTGAATGAAACTGTTTCCAAAGAGAAATTTTGGAAATATGAGTAATTTATAAACATTGAAGATTCTGAAACACTGGATTTCCTTTGTTCCTTTGCAAATGACTGGATTTCCTTTGCTGAATAATATTCCATGATAAACATACCATCATATGAAAAATAGAACAAAGGAAATCCAGTCATTTGCAGCAACATTAATGAGTTTGGAGGACATTATACCAAGTGAAATATGACAGAAAAAGACAAATACTGTGTGGTGTCAGTTGTATGTGGAACATCCCCCACCACCCACCTCATAGAAAAGAAGCAAAGTCATAGAAACAAAGTACAAAGGTGGTTGCTGGGTGTGGGAGATGTGGGAAGTGGAGGGAGGCTGTTAAAAGGGTATAAACTTCCTGTTATGAGATAAAGTCTGGGGATATAATGTATAACATAGTGACTATAGTTGATAAATATGTGCTAAGTAATTGAAACTTTCTAAGAAAATAGAACTTACGTGTTCTCACCAAACTGATGGAGGTGTTAATTAACTTAGTAGAGATCCTTTCATAATGCATACATATATCAAATCATCACATTGTACACTAAATATTTTACAATTTTATTTGTCATTTGTAACTCAGTAAAGCTGGTAAAAGAAAAGGACTGTGTATTGTCAACCTACCATCACAGTGGCTGGCAGGCAGGTAATAAGAGCTCAGTGGTTTTATTTAGCAATTAACTCCTTTTAATAAGATAGTATAGGAGTAAGTTTCAAAATGCAGTTTTTTTAAGACTTCTGAAAATGTTATATTAAATGTTAAAAATATGTTTGACATTGATAAGAACCAGAGCAAATATATTTTTAACATTCCAATGGAGATCTTTCTTTTTTCTAAGAAAAGAATAATCTTGCAATGTGAAGGATATAAATTATTTATTGAATTAAAATTTGAAATTAAAAATATAAATAAACATAAGTATGAAGTTGGAGATTTGAATTACTTGTGTACATAATTAAGCAAGTAAAAGTATTAATCAAAGGTTATGTTTTACTATTGCTTATTTTTATTTTACTTGATTTTTCATTTTTAATATTCATAATGATCCAGTTCAACTCAACTTTTTGTACTTTTTATACATGAGCCCTTGTCCATAAAACTATTTATTCCTATCAAACGGGTTTCTGAGTGTCATTGACTATTAGGTAATCATGAGAAGGAGTCAGCTGATTGATCTGAGTGGCTTAGTAAGTACGCACTTTGGCAGGGAATCAATGTTTTATTTTTAATTGGAAGACAGTATTGTATAGGCACCATCAGAAGAAGGTCTGGAAGGGGACAAATCAAAGGTAAAGCCATGTAGAAATAGACTATGTCAAGACCAAGGACTCAAACCTGTTTCAGGTATGTGGAGCAATTCCAAGTTCAGGGTATACAGATAGCAAGAGGGTCAAAATAACTTTTGTGTGCCATGTAAACAAGGCACCTTATGTTCAAATTTAAAAAGTGTTTGGTTGTAGTTTATTAACAATTTTAAATATTCAGAAGAATCTTGTTATGATAGTTGATGTATAGTCCTATGTAGAAGGATGGAATGATCCCATGTGGATACTACCATTTCTGTAATTCAGTCTGAGTAGCCACATTAACTAGAAACAATCTATTCAGTGTCAATGATCTGTAAAAAGGACATGTAAAGCAAGGAAAAAGGACTTGAACCAGATGGACTGGTTAACAATAGAACATTTTACAAATTGCCAAGAAAATAAAAACAAGAGGTGGGAAACCGCAGCCTTGACCAGAACATTTTCCATAATCTGATAGAAGCAGAGATAACTCTGATGCTGCATTCTAGCAAACAATCATTGTGTTCACTGTGAGAACCAATTGTTCTTAGCCATGTGGAACCAAAATTAATTTCTAAATTATGAACCAACAGATTGCAATGTGCTTCCCTATCATTTAGGAGTAGAAAGAACCAGATAATTGAGTTTATTGTTTCAGTGTTTAGGGAATATGTTTAAGGAATATACATTTTGTGCATTTTAATGGTATGGCAGGTTTCAATGATGATGACTTTTCAAGAGTAAAGAAAAAACAGGAAGGTGATGTCAGCAATGTCAGCCTAATGGTGGCAAAACACATTCCTCATCTTACCCCTACTCCCACCCAATAACAAAAATTCAGCATTCGTCTGTTGACAGAAGTGCCTTTGAAGAAATCATATAATGGGCTCTATACACCAAGGGACCCAGAGGAAGTCTCATTCATATGTGCTGTAGGTAATAGGCAGACAGACCTAGGTCCAGGGTGTGGAACTTGCAGTTGCCTGTGAACCAGCTCCAGCCCTTCTCAGCTCTTATCCAGGAGCCACAGGGAAATTGTCTTATATAACTACTCATGGACAAGGGAGTCTTTGGGGGTATGTCCGGGTTTCCAAAGAAAGTTCTAGAATACCATAGTAGCAAAAAAAAAAAAAAAAATCTTATGTATGTATGCATATATGTATTTTCGAGTTTGAATGCCCTGGAGTGGGTAAGAAAAGCAGCTTGATATTACCTTCATTATCCCTTCCTCAAAACAACACAGTTTAGGGCCATGACAGATCTTTATCACCCTATGATTTCCCCATGGGGGAAAGGGAGAGCCTGTAAGTGAGCACCAACTTCCTAAGCTGTGTGTGACACTGCCAAAAGGGCTCATTTCACTCTTACTCCATCAAAAGTATAGAATGATAAGCTACATGACTAGGGGTCCAGAAGAGGCTGAGAGAGCAGTAGATAGGATTCTCAGGGCACGAAATGGATGTGGGTACTACTAGCCTTTTGGACTCCCATCAGGAAGCCTGCCTACTAGCCAGTGGGTATGCTTCATGTGAAGATCCCTTAAACTGGTCCACAGATGTTCCTAGCGCTCTTTGTGCATCACCTACACACACCTGCCTTCTGGTTGCCTCCCTGTGTATACATCAGACTATGGCAGTGAGAATAAGCTTTGGCAATGAGGGTAAGCTTTGACACATGGCCATTGAGAATCTGTAGAAAGCTGGTATAAATTTGAGAGCCAGGGAGAGACTACAAATTTGGGTTTTAGTACCAACTTTTGAAAAATAAGAGATGCTCTCAGCACTTGGCATAATGCTCTGCATGATTCAGAGAAACAAGGTTAAGAATTTTGCCACAAGAAGGAACGAGTAGCATGGAACAAGTGCACCTATAAAAGAAGGTCTGAGTTGGTCTCAGAATCTCTAGTAGGGCTGATTCTGAAGGCAGTAAATAAAGACTCGAGGAGTTGTCTGCTAATTCAGATGTGATGATGTATCACAAAACTTCAAGGAGTATGAAAATCAAGGAAACACGTCATCACCAAAGGATCACAATAATTTTTCAGTAACCAAACCTAAAGGCTTTAAGATCTGCAATTCACTCAGTGAAGAATTCAAAACAGCTCTTAGGGAAACCCAATGAGGCAGAAAAAAACACAGATAATTCAACAAAATTAGAAAAATAATATACAAACAAAATAAAAAAGTTTAACAAAGAGTAACAAAAACAAAAACAAAAATTATGCAGCTAAAGAATACAATAATGAAAGGAGAAATAGACAGCATTAAAATAATAGTGTGGGACTTCAGTAACCCACTTTCAAGAATGGGTAGACAGAAAATGGAATCCAGACAGAAAATCAATAAGGAAACATTGGAAATGAATTCCACTTTAGACCAAATGGACTTAACAGACATATACTGAAAATTTCATCTATCAGCAGCACAATATACATTCTTCTCAAGTGCACTCAGAACATTCTCCAGGATAGATTATAGGTTAGGTCACAAAACAAGTCTTAGCAAATTTATGAAGATTGAAATAAAATCAAGTATCTTTTCCAAAAATGCTGATAGGAAACTAGAAATAAAAACAGGTAGAAGACTGGGTTTTTTAAAAATATATGGAAATTATACACTCCTGAAGAGCAGATAGGTCAAAAAAAGAACAGAAGAGAAATAAAAAAAAAATAACCTGAAACAAATAAAATTGGAAATACAACATACCAAAACTTATGGGATGCTGCTAAAGCAGTTCTAAGAGAAAAATTTAGCAAGAAATGCCTTATTGAGAAGAAAGATCTCAAATAAACAACCTAATCTTATACCTCAAGGAACCAGGAAAAAGAACAAAATTAGCAGAAGGAAATAACAAAGGTCAGAGCATGAATACATACATAGGCTTAGGAAAAAATTGGGTTTTGTAAAGGTAAACAAAATTGACAAACCTTTAGCTAGACTAAATAAAAGAGAAGGCTCAAAGTCAGAAATGAAAGAGGAGACAGAGTTACAAAGAATCAAAGAGATGACTAAGAGCAACATAATATACAGATATAACACAAGAGATCATAAGAGATGACTAAGAGCAATTATATGCCAACATATTGGATAACCTAGAACAAATGGACAAATTCATAGAAACATACAACCTACCAAGACTAAATCTTAAAGAAATAGAAAGTCTGAACATACTACCAAAAGAATTACATCAGTTATAAAAATGATCTCAACAAAGAAAAACCCAGAGCCAGATGGTTCTCTGATGCAATATTCTACCAAATATTTTAAGAAAAAAATAATGCCAGTTCTTCTCAAATTCTTGCAAAACATTGAAGAGGAGGGAATACTCCCAAACTCATTTTACAAGACCATTATTACCTTTTTACCAAAGTTAATAAGGACACAACAAAAAAACACTAACTGCAGACTGATATCCAGATGAATGGAGATGCAAATAAATCTCAGTACAGAAGTAACAAACCAAATTAAACAGCACATGATCAAAAGGGTTTTATCCCTAGCATGTAAGAATGGCTCAACATATAAACATCAACAATTGTTATATAACACAGTAATAGAGTGAAAGAGAAATTCATATTGTTACCTTAAAAGAAGTAGAATAAACATTTGACAAAATTTAATGCCCTTCCATGATAAAAATGATCAAGAAATTAGGTATACAAGGATCATACCTCAACATAATAAAGGCCATGTATGACAAATTCACAGATGACATCATACTCAGTGTTGAAAGGTTGAAAGCCATTCCCCTAAGATCAGGGACAAACCATGGTGCTTGCTCTCATCATTACTTTTCATCTAGTGGTGGAAGTCCTAGCCAGAGCAGTCAGGTAAGAAAAAGAAAAGGCATCCGTGTCAGAAGTAAACAAAAATGCCTCTTTTTAGATGACGTGAATTTATATACTGAAAATTCTATCAACTCCACCAAAATCTGTTAAAACTAATCAACAAATTCAGTGAAGTTGCCAGATACAAAATCAATATAGAATCAGTGTTGTTTTCATACACTAGCAGTGAACTATCTGAAAAATAAATGACAGTTCCATTCACAAAGCATCAGATACAGTAAAATCCTTTGGAATACAATGAATGTGACAGAACTGTCCACTGAAAACTGTAAGACTTTGATGAAAGAAACTGAGGAACACACAAACAAATGGAAAGATACCCCATGTTTATGGATTGGAATAATTTATATTGTTAAAATGCCCACAGTACCCAAAGCCATCAAAAAAATTCTAATGGCATTTTTCACAGAAATAGAAAAAAAATAATCCTAACATTTTTGTGTAATCACAAAAGTGTCTGAATAGCCAAAACAATCCTCGGAAATGAAACCAAGCTGAGGCATCATATACCTCAAACTATACTACAAAGCTATAATAATCAATACAGTATGGACTAACATAAAAACAGACACCTAGGCCAATGGAAGAGTTGAGAGCCCAGAAATAAATCCTCCCATTTACATTCTACTAATATTTGACAAGGAAGCCAAGAATACTCCATGGGGAAAGGATAGCCTCTCTAACAATGGTGTTTGGAAAACTGAATAACCACATAGGGAATAATGAAATTGGGCTCCTATTGTAGATCACTCACAACAATTAAGTCAGAATGGATTAAAGACTTAAGACTTGAAACCATAAAACACCCAGAAGAAAACACAGGAAAATATCTCCTTGATACTGATCTTGGCAGTGAGTTTTGGATATGACACTCAAAGCATAAGCAACAAAACAAAGATGAATAAATAGGACTACATGAAGTTAAAAAGCTTTTGCCCGGCAAAAGAAACAACTAAATGAAAAGTCAACCTGCACAATGGAAAAACATATACAAATCATATATCTGATAAGGGGTAAACATACAAAATATATTTGAAAAAACTCTTATAATTCAATAGCAAAAATAATATAAACCGTCCAATTTTTAAAAAATGAACAGAGGAACTGAATTAGACACTTTCCCAAGCAAGACATACAAATGACCAACAGGTGTATGAAAAAGTACTCAATATCAGCAATCATCAGGGAAATGCAAATAAAATCCACAATGATCTATCACTTCATTCCTGTTAGGCTTTCTCTTATCAAGAAGACAAGATATAACAGATGCTGTCTAGAATTTGTAAGGGGAACCCTTGTGCCCTGTTGATGGAAATGTAAATTGATATACCTATTATGGGAGAGGGTATGTAGGTTCCTCAAAAAATTAAAAATAAAAGTACCATATGTTCCACCAACCCTATTTTGGGTATGTATGCAAAGAAAATGAAAACAGGACATCAAAGAGGTATCTGCACTCCTTTGTTCATGTCAGCGTTATTCATGGTAGCCAAGATATGGAAGCAACCTAAGTGTCCATAAAAAGATGAGTGGATTAAAAAAAAAAAAACAAAAAAAACTTTGCAACACACACACATACACACTGGGATATTATTCATCCATGAAAAAGAAGTAAATCCTGACATTTGCAACAACATGGATGAACCCTGAGGGCATTATGCTAAGTAAAAGAGAGAAAGATAAATACTGCATGACCTCACTTATATGTGGGATCTGAAAACAATAAAATCTTAGGAACAGAGATTAGAGTGGTGGTTACCAGGGGCTGTGAGGTTAGGGAAATGGTGAGACATTGGCCAAATAGTATAAACTTCCAGTTTTATGAAAGTAAGTTCTGGGGATCTGATGTACAATATGGTGATTATAGTTAATAAGACTGTATTATATATACTTGAAAGTTGCTAAGAGAGTAAATCATAAATGTTCTCACCACAAAAAAAGAAGTGGTGCTTATGTAATAAAATGGAGGTGTTAGCTAACAATATAGCGTAATCATTTTGCAGTATGTAAGTGTATCAAATCAACATGCTGCATACTTTAAACAGTATTATATATCAACTTCATCTTGTTAAACCTATAAAATACATAAATGTGATGCATATCAAAAGAAGAAATACAGGAAAACTGGAAAAATTTGTTAAATTTAACAAATATTATTCTTAATCATAATTGGCCATCATATTTTTTTTTATTTATATATGAAATTTATTGTCAAATTGGTTTCCATACAACACCCAGTGCTCATCCCAAAAGGTGCCCTCCTCAATACCCATCACCCACCCTCTCCTCCCTCCCACCCCCCATCAACCCTCAGTTTGCTCTCAGTTCTCAACAGTCTCTTATGCTTTGGCTCTCTCCCACTCTAACCTCTTTTTTTTTTTTTTTCCTTCCCCTCCCCCATGGGTTCTTGTTAAGTTTCTCAGGATCCACATAAGAGTGAAACCATATGGTATCTGTCTTTCTCCGTATGGCTTATTTCACTTAGCATCACAATCTCCAGTTCCATCCACGAGGCTACAAAAGGCCATATTTCATTTTTTCTCATTGCCACGTAGTATTCCATAGTGTATATAAACCACAATTTCTTTATCCATTCATCAGTTGATGGACATTTAGGCTCTTTCCATAATTTGGCTATTGTTGAGAGTGCTGCTATGAACATTGGGGTACAAGTGCCCCTATGCATCAGTACTCCTGTGTCCCTTGGATAAATTCCTAGCAGTGCTATTGCTGGGTCATAGGGTAGGTCTATTTTTAATTTTCTGAGGAACCTCCACACTGCTTTCCAGAGCGGCTGCACCAATTTGCATTCCCGCCAACAGTGCAAGAGGGTTCCCGTTTCTCCACATCCTCTCCAGCATCTAGAGTCTCCTGATTGGTTCATTTTGGCCACTCTGACTGGCGTGAGGTGATACCTGAGTGTGGTTTTGATTTGTATTTCCCTGATAAGGAGCGACGCTGAACATCTTTTCATGTGCCTGTTGGCCATCCGGATGTCTTCTTTAGAGAAGTGTCTATTCATGTTTTCTGCCCATTTCTTCACTGGGTTATTTGCTTTTCGGGTGTGGAGTTTGGTGAGCTCTTTATAGATTTTGGATACTAGCCCTTTGTCCGATATGTCATTTGCAAATATCTTTTCCCATTCCGTTGGTTGCCTTTTCGTTTTGTTGGTTGTTTCCTTTGCTGTGCAGAAGCTTTTTATCTTCGTAAGGTCCCAGTAATTCACTTTTGCTTTTAATTCCCTTGCCTTTGGGGATGTGTCGAGTAAGAGATTGCTACGGCTGAGGTCAGAGAGGTCTTTTCCTGCTTTCTCCTCTAAGGTTT
>NW_024412377.1:91716066-91742124 GCF_014898765.1 Herpailurus yagouaroundi
GCTTCCTCTTTTTCCATAACTTTATCTTCTAGTTCACCTATTCTCTCCTCTGCCTCTTCAATCCGAGCCGTGGTGGTTTCCATTTTGTTATGCATTTCGTTTAAAGCGTTTTTCAGCTCCTCGTGACTGTTCCTTAGTCCCTTGATCTCTGTAGCAAGAGATTCTCTGCTGTCCTCTATACTGTTTTCAAGCCCAGCGATTAATTTTATGACTATTATTCTAAATTCACTTTCTGTTATATTATTTAAATCCTTTTTGATCAGCTCATTAGCTGTTGTTATTTCCTGGAGATTCTTCTGAGGGGAATTCTTCCACTTGGTCATTTTGGATAGTCCCTGGCGTGGTGAGGACCTGCAGGGCACTTCCCCTGTGCTGTGGTGTATAACTGGAGTTGGTGGGCGGAGCCGCAGTCAGACCTGATGTCTGCCCCAGCCCACCGCTGGGGCCACAGTCAGACTGGTGCGTGCCTTCTCTTCCCCTCTCCTGGGGGGGGGGGGATTCACTGTGGGGTGGGGTGGCCCGTCTGGGCTACTTGCACACTGCCAGGCTTGTGATGCTGGGGATCTGGCGTCTTAGCTGGGTGGGTAGGCAAGGTGCACGGGGGCAGGAGGGGCAGGCTTAGCTTGCTTCTCCTTAGGTGATCCACTTCAGGAGGGGCCCTGTGGCAGCAGGAGGGAGTCAGATCCGCTGCTGGAGGTTTGGCTTCGCAGAAGCGCAGAGTTGGGTGTTTGCGCGGAGCGAGCATGTTCCCTGGCAGGATCTGGTTCTCTTTGGGATTTTGGCTGGGGGATGGGCGGGGGAGATGGCACTGGCGAGCGCCTTTGTTCCCCACCAAACTGAGCTCTGTCGTCCGGGGGCTCAGCAGCTCTCCTTCCCTTTGTCCTCCAGCCTTCCCGCTTTCTGAGCAGAGCTGTTAACTTATGACCTCCCAGACGCTAAGTCACGCTTGCTGTGGGAACACAGTCTGTCAGGCCCCTCTGCTTTTTGCAAGCCAGACTCGGGGGCTCTGCTTGGCCGGCGAGCCGCTCCTCTGCCCCGGCTCCCTCCCGCCAGTCCGTGGAGCGTGCACCGCCTCGCCGCCCTTCCTACTCTCTTCCGTGGGCCTCTCGTCTGCGCTTGGCTCCGGCGACTCCGTTCTGCTAATCCTCTGGTGGTTTTCTGGGTTATTTAGGCAGGTGTAGGTGGAATCTAAGTGATCAGCAGGACAAGCAGTGAGCCCAGCGTCCTCCTACGCCGCCATCTTCCCTCCATCGTCCATCATATTTTTAAAATCTATAGATGGGGGAGTTTCCATCTTTCCAACTTATTTTATTTCCCCTATATTGTCAAAACTTAATGGCAAAAGTTTCTAGAGAAGCTTACAAATATTAAGAGAGTTTAGTTTATGATAAATAAAGGTGTATTATGTATTTCTGTGAAGAAGCAGGCTGACCTGAGTGAACGCTTGTTTTAGAATTATATTACTGTCAGAAATAAATGTCATTTAAGAACTTTGGATATTTGAGAAATGTATTTCCATCTTGAAGTGTATATGTAGGTGTGTGTATATATATATACACATACACACACATATATATACATACATATATACATACATACATACACACACACCTATATATTCCTTCAAGATGGATATATATATGTGTGTATATATATATATGTATATATACATACATACATATATGTATATACATGTATATATTTGTATATATGTGTATATATGTATATATTTGTATATATGTATATATACGTATGTATGTATATATATGTATATATATATGTGTGTGTGTGTATATATATATATATATCCCCTTCAAGATAGAAATACATACACACACACACACACACACATAAGTGTAACCTAATGACATACTTTCTTTCTTTTTTTTTTTTTTTTTACTTATCAGATAAAAATGCCAAATGAAACAGGAATAACTGGAAAATGAGATTGGTAAAATTTGATGGAGAGGCAGAAGCAGAAGCATAGTGCAGCATGATAAAACACTTTTTGTCTCTCTCTCTCTCTTTTTTAAGATTCTTGTGTGCATTAATAAATGGTCAAGATGCCTTGACATGTAGGCTTCATGCGACAAATATCAAAGAACAGAGAAAAGTGATTGAGGCATTTAAACACCTGGAACTATTGTTAACATTCTAAATGTCAGGATTTAATTTGTAATTGTCTGTATTTTGTATTGTTACATGCAGTTGAGATAGGTCTTTGATAACATATTTTGTAAGTGAAATATGCCTTTATACATACATATTTCATTTTTTTAAGATCCAGTGTACAATAGAATTTCCTTAAAAATTTCAAAAATTCCCTGGAACCAATTATTTTCAATTTCAAAAGAGTTTTCAACATGTACCATGTTATTAATAGCATTTGCATATTGGTAATCATACTTATGCACTTCAGGTTATAACTTCTCTGTATAAAAGTGTGGCTTGAGGTAAGTAGCTTTGTCAGTAAATGTATAGCCATTAGAGATCACATATTTCATAAGGCTAAACTCAAAGATTTATTTAGAATCTAGTTTTCATAGGGGCACCTGGGTGGCTCAGTCGATTAAGTATCCAACTGTTGATCTTAGCTCAGGTTATGATCTCATGGTTCAGGGGATTGAGCCCTGTGTTGGGCTCCATGCTGATGACGCAGAACCTGCTTGATTTTTTTTCTCTCTCCCTCTTTCCCCCTTCCCTGCTCTCTCCCTCTTTCAAAATAAAGAAATAAATGACATACTTTCTTAATGTAGTGGACCAAAATTAATGAATGGGTTAGGATGTTTTCACAGTATCACATTTATTTTATTATTACCCAAGGCAGGATCACTACAAATTTCTTGATATATTATTGCATGACATACATCATTATAAAATTTAGAACATGTTTATACACACTTCCATATGGCTAGTTTATGTTGATTTAAAATTCAGTACTACAATCAGAAGAAGTACTTTCAAAATTAATTACACATGGCAGGGAGGTAGCAACCATTGATTGTTAGACCACTTCCCAGGTAGAATTCTAGAATGCACATTAGAATATACAAGTCTGTACTCCAGAGGAGGGTCTCGCTGGGAATAGAGAAGAGATGAGTTCTGAGAACCAAGCCTTGGGCATGCTGATAGTTATAACACAATAATTATTGTTGTGTTTGCATTTTTATTCTATTTATATTCTATTCACTTTTAATATGAAAATCTGAAGAGTTCACGATACATACTGTACCTAATTGATACTGCATTTTGGAAAACTTTTTTGATGAAATTATTCTTTTCAGTTTTAATTTTAACTTTTTACATCCAAAAGCATGTTATGATGTGTTCATATTAATGGTAAAATTAAAATTATAATATTCATTTTGGAATTATTAAAGAGGAAAAAGATGTGTGCATAGTTCATTTGCAGTTTGTCTCATTTAGGCCCTGCAGCATAGTCATTTATTAATTTTAAAACCACCTTTATATCCGTTATGTGACTTGTGTAATAGGTTACTATATCCATGAAGCTATTGCCAGTTTCCAGCATCCTCAGGGATTTTTCATCTCATATAAATGATCAGAAGTTAAATGCTTTTAATTGAACACACGTATTTAGTTTGGGCTCTTTCTATGTGGGATTTCTTTTAAATCTGCCTTTGTATCCTAGTGCAAACAGTGACAACAAATCCAAAAGCAAGTGCAGCCTGGCTGCACTTTCCACCCTCTAGGTGGAAAATAAAGTCTTTTGAATCCTGCTTCCTTGGAAGGAATGTGCCCTTATGAAAGAGTTCCTCTAAATTTGTTAATCATTTCTCTTTGTTTTCTTTGTATAATTTAGTTTTGCCTGTTTCTGACCTTTAAATAAATTGAATTACAGTTTTAAAAAAGTTATTTTGGGAAGTTTGGACTGTAGTTTTCGAATGCAGAAGAAAAGAAAAACAGCAAGTTAACAATCATTTTTTTAGGACCTCAGCAATAGCATCTTAAATAAAAGCACCTAATTTTACAGAGCCCTTACAGGTACTAATCATTGTTCTGAACTCTTAACAGACATGATTTCCTTTAATCTTTATAAAACCCTGTACTATGGATCTTTGGATATAGGCCAGTAACTCAAAGACAGCCTTGTGAAGATATTCAGAGTAATTAAACTTAGGGGCGACTGGGTGGCTCAGTCAGTTAAGCCAAGGACTTCAGCTCAGGTCATGATCTCATGGCTCCTGAGTTTGAGTCCTGCATCGGGCTCTGTGCTGACAGCCCAGAGCCTGGAGCCTGCTTTGGATTCTGTGTCTCCCAGTCTCTGTGCTTCTCCCTCACTCATGCTCTCTCTCTCTCTCAAAAATGAATAAACATTAAAAAAAAATTGGGGCACCTGAGTGGCTCAGTCAGTTAAGCATCCGGCTTCAGCTCAGATCATGATCTCACTGTTTCTGGGTTTGAGCCCTGTATTGGGTACTGTGCTGACAGCTTGGAACCTGGAGCTACTTTAGATTCTGTGTCTCCCTTTCTGTCTGTCCTTCCCCCGCTCACACACACTCTCTCTCTGTCTCTCAAAAAAATGGATAAATGTTAAAAAATTGTTTTTAAATAAAAAATTTAAAAAGTAATTAAATTAAAAAAAGACAGTAGTACTATTTTTAATTTTTAGCCTGGTAATGAATTAAGTTTTGAATTTTTTTTAACGTTTATTTTTAAGATAGAGACAGACAGACCATGAACAGGGGAGGATCAGAGAGAAAGGGAGACACAGAATCTGAAACGGGCTCCAGGCTCTGAGCTGTCAGCACAGAACCCGACGCAGGGCTGTAACTCACAGACTGCGAGATCATGACCGGAGCCGAAGTCAGACGCTTAACCGACTGAGCCACCCAGTCGCCCCCCCCCTTTTATTATTTTTATTTTTTTAATGTTTATTTATTTTTGAGACAGAGAGACAGAGCATGAACAAGGGAGGGTCAGAGAGAGAGGGAGACACAGAATCTGAAAGTAATGAATTAAGTTTTAAATGGAGCCTAAATATATTTTTCGAGAAGTGTTATTTATTATTTTATTAGAAGTAGGTTATAAAATATATTTTAATTTAAAAAAATGAAATGTAAGTATGAGTAGATACACCTAGGGAATTGTAACAACAACAACCAAAAAAAAAAAAAAAAAAAAAGCATGCAATGGGAGAGATACAGTTATCAGAAATGAGGAAATGACACTATAAAAATTATATGATCTTAAGAAATGGGACTCATATGAAAGAACTGCAGGGTTTTGTCAAATCCACAGACCCCTAGAATTAAACAAGGAAAGTATTAACATATCTAAGGACCAAGTGAATTAGAAATTTAATGAAATCATATAGAAAACTAGGTTAGTGTTACAGATTCCATTTGGGGAATGAAGAATTGGGTAAGTATAACTTGAATATAAGACTTTTGGACTACAGAACCATCTCTGTTGCGTTACTGTCATTAATAATAGAATGAAAAAAATACTATTCAGCTATCCAATCAGAATAGCCTAAGGAATCTTGGCAGCAGCATAGATTTTTAGGCAACCTCAGTTTGTATCCACCAAGCCCAAATTGCTTGAAATGTTCTAATTATTATCTTAAGAGGCTAACATCTTTCCATCGCAGAAAGATATATAAATATAGAAATGTTTAAAAGAGTCACAACTCTCTGTTAATATTGTTGCATTAACCTTGCATCTTCAGTAATTTTAACTTTGAAAAATTGTAACAGTATATACTCTTTTGTGACTATTCTTTCATTTAATACTCAGGAGTAATGAGTGCCCCGAAGTATTCACAGGAGTTTTATTAATAATGAACAAAGAATATCCCTCGAGATAAAAATTAAAGAAAAAGAATTTTTGTAAATCCATTTAGGATACTCAGAGAAATAAGATAGAAAACTAACAGGCAACACTTGGAGTAATCTTACAGGTTTACTTTTTGTGTAGAAACTTACTAATTAATGCATCATACAGATATATTTGAGAGACCTCAACTTTTATCATATGTACAAGTTTAGTTTATAAAACTTACCAGATTAAGTAGCTGAGGATATAATAGAAATATAAAAAAGGAAATTAAATATTTTAAATATATAAAGATTGTTGAAAATAGTTGAAAGTATATGAGTTTTATAATCTCCTCAAACATTTGCAAAGGCTACAAAAGGTAATTTTTTACCTTTTAAATTTTATAGCTCTAATTATCCAGAATAAGTTTTGTACATCTAGACTTTAAGATTTGTAACTTCAGTAAATTGGAAATTATTTAAACTGAATAAACCCTAGTAATCATTTCTGTGAGCAAAACTGCCCTCCAGGCCATCAAAACAAACAAAACCAAAAAACTCTTCTTAAATGTAGCAGCAAGCAGTAAGCACAAATTTGGGTTTAAGATGAAAAGAGCTCACATTCTAATGTTCCCTTGGATTTTAAAAAGATTTTGTAGGAGAGCCCTTTGACCTGAAATATTGCTTAATGGTCTGTGGGTGCCAGTTCTGTACAGTCTTACCTCTTCTAACTTCTTGCTTTTTTTGGCCTTTTATAAATGTGCTTATAAATGAACAGATAATGATGCTTCCTTATTGGTATGAATTCTGTGCAGTTTAACAATTTTTGAACAACTTGCAGCCTGTAATTATCTCTGCCTCATAGTTATATACTGAGATTTCGTTTTCAAATTATACTTTTATCCTTTGCAGTTTATTCCTCTACTTTTCTATTTTTGTATATAATGCAGTAAGTAAACACAGATATGAAGGGGATAATTATTGCTACCTTTTAATTTTTTAAAAAACACATGCTGCACCATAAAAATGGTTAATAATAACATAACCTTAGTTATTCACCTAGTAGCAGCCTGAAAAGAAAGGGTACAGAAAAGGAGAAAGTCTAAAAGATAAAGCTAAGAAGAATATCATTATCAGTTTGTTTCTGTATGTTTTTGCCTACTTCACATCTCCAAGCTTTATAATTTCATAATATTTCATCACAAGTTTGAGATTCTATATTATCAAGTTCTGTATCTTAGTAATTATAATAAAATAAAATTTAAAAAAAGGAGTAAAAGCTTTTTTTTAAATTTTTTTTTCAACGTTTATTTATTTTTGGGAC
This sequence comes from Herpailurus yagouaroundi, assembly GCF_014898765.1. Classification (NCBI taxonomy): domain Eukaryota; kingdom Metazoa; phylum Chordata; class Mammalia; order Carnivora; family Felidae; genus Herpailurus; species Herpailurus yagouaroundi. The sequence continues at coordinate 91,723,171 of NW_024412377.1, forward strand.
AGAGAGAGACAGAGCATGAACGGGGGAGGGGCAGAGAGAGAGAGGGAGACACAGAATCAGAAACAGGCTCCAGGCTCTGAGCCATCAGCCCAGAGCCTGACGCGGGGCTCGAACTCACGGACCCGCAAGATCGTGACCTGGCTGTAGTCGGAGGCTCAACTGACTGCGCCACCCAGGTGCCCCGGAGTAAAAGCTTTTAAATGGAATTGCTTTAACATTCCTAAGGCTCCATGGGCTCCTGTTAGCATATTTTATTCTCAGTATTTATAATTAAAGCACATTTCTCCCTTTTTATACATTTCTAAATTTTCATTAATTCCTTATAAACAATTAAATCACAGAGTAAGCAAAGCCAATTGAATGGTGGCTGAACAGCCATCACTACTACACAGTATTAAAAATTGAAAATTAGCACAGTTTTAGCTTTACCAGCTAATTTAGTTAGGTATCACCCTAAGGCATCAACACCATTTATCACTATCACTGCAGCTTGGCATGAAGGCACAGTCACCACTAGCTTTTACAAAGCAAATTAAGAACTGTTAAAATTCTCTTTGCTCAGGGAAGGAAAACATTTAATATTCTTTGTGTATAAATCCTTTGTGGTCAACACCAATGCCATGATTAGCCTTAACCTTTGGACGTTCTAATAAAAAGGTGTGTTGCCATGTGTAATGGCTTATGATTTGCAATTCCTAAAAAAAAATTTAAAAAAATTATGATTTTCAAAGGTTGTTTTTATACTGAAAAATGACTATGTTCAATGTAGCCGGAAAGGCAACTATATTATATTTCTTACTAAGAATTAAAATATAAATTACCTTTGCTTTTTAGTTATTTTTAAAAAATGTTTAATTCTTATAAATCATATTTTGAATACAGATTTAAAAAAATATTTATTTATTTTGAGAGAGAGAGATAAAATACAAATGGAGGAGGGGACAGAGAGAGAGGGAGAGAGAGAATTCCAGGCAGGCTTATCGAAGTCAGTGTAAGTGAAGTCATTGTAAGCCCAACATGGGGCTTGAACCCATGAAGTATGAGTTCATGACCTGAGCTGAATGATATAAAGACTCAGATGCTTAACCAACTGAGCCACCCAGGTGCCCCTGAATGCAGAAAATTTTATTATTTTTTTAATAGTCTATTTTTTAGAGCAGATTTAGGTTCATAATAAAATTAAGGGAAAAGAATAGAGATTTCCCATATGCCCTTCACTTTACTCATGCATAACCTTTCTATTATCAAATCCCCTCATCTGATTGGTACATTTGTTACAATTGATGAACCTATGTTGACATATCATTTTTACTCAAAAGTCATTTTACATTAGGATTCACTTTAATGTTCTCTTGTATGGATTTGGACAAACATATAAAGACATTTATTCACCATTATAATATAATACAGTGTAGTTTCACTGCCCTAAAGATCCTCAGTCGTCCACCAGTTCATCCTTAACTATCCCCACATTACAGCAATCCCTGTTTTGTGTTTTTGTTTTTTCACTGTCTCTATACCTTGCCTTTTCTAGAATGGAATATAGTTTGAGTCATACAGTATGACTTTTCAGAATGCCTTCTTTCACTTAGTAATATGCCTTTAAGGCTTTCCTGAAGTTTCATAGCTTGATAGCTGTTTTTTTTTTTAGGGCTAAATAATACTTTATTTTCTGGATGTACTGGATATAACAGTTTATTTGTCCTTTCACTTACTGAAGGATAGCATACTGTAACATTTTAAGTCTTGAAGTTGGTCAATATTAGTACTCTTTTTTCTTCTTCAGTGTTAACTTTTCTATTCTCTGTCTTTTACTCTAGGTTTTACCTCTTCATATAATCTTTAGAATAAATTTGTTGCTATTTGCAAAGTAGCCTGCTGGAATTTTGATTGTTAATGCACTGAATCTGTAAATCAAATTGGGAAGAATTGATGCCTTGACAATATTGAGTCTTCCTATCTATGGAGAGAGAGTATTTTTTTTTTCTTTATCTCTTTGGTATCTTTCATCAGAATTTTGTGGTGTTTTCTAATAAAGAACTGTACATATTTTGTTAAATTTATATCTAAGTATTTCACTTCTAGAATACCAGTATAAATGATATTGTTTTTAATTTCAGATTACATTTGATTATTGTTTGTATATAGGAAATCAGTAGGCTTTTGTATATTAAGCTTGTATCCTGAATCCTTGTTAACATCACTTATTATCAGTTCTAGAAGTTTTTTGTTGTTGTTGATCATTTCAGATTTTCTACAGTAGATAGACCTCATGCCATCTGTGAACTAATACAGTTTTATTTCTTCCTGATCTGTATACCTGTATATTTTTTTCTTGTTTTATTGCATTGGCTAGGACTTCAGGATGATGTTGAAAAGCATTGGTAGAGGAGATATTCTTTGTTCTTTATTGTAGCGGGAAAGCCTGTAGCTTTTCACTATTGAGTAAGATGTTATCTTCAGTTTTTTTTGTAGATATTCTTTGACAAAATTCCTTTCTATTCCTAGTTTATTAGTTTAACATCATAAGTGAGTGTTGGATTTTATCAGATGTTTTTTTCTGCATCTTTTGATATGATCATGTGATTGTTTTTCTTTTTTAGCCTGTTGATGTGATGTTTATTACATTATTTTATTTTTGAATATTGAACTAACCTGGAATTGTTGATAGAAATCCTACCATTCATAGTGTAAACATTTTTTATACATTGCTGTATTTTATCTTCTAATATTTTGAGTGTTTTTGAATCTATGTTCATGAGAGGTATCAGTGTGTAGTTGTTTATTAATGTAATGTCTAGTTTTAATATTACAGTATGGGTGGCCTAATAGAATGAGTTAGGAAATATTCCTCTACTTCTGTATTCTGAAACAGATTGTAGAGAATTGGTAGAATTTCTTCTTTAAATGTTTGTAGAATTCACCTTGAACACATTTGGGCCTGATGCTTTCTGTTTTAGAAGGTTGTTAATTGTTGATTCATTTTTTTTTAATAGATATAGACCTGTCATACTGTCTATTCCGGTGTCAGTTTTGGTAAATTGTATTTTTCAAGGAATTGTTCTATTTCAATTAGATTATTAAATTTGTGAGCATAGAGTTTTACATGGTATTCCTTTAATATTCCATGAATGTCCATGGAATAGGTAGTATTACCCTTGTTTTACGTATGATATTAAAGAATGTCAAGGTGTGTTTTATGTCCCAGAATGATGTCTATCTTGGTAAATGTTTCATGTGATCTTGAGGAGAATGTGTATTCTTCTTTTGTTGGATGAAGTAGTTCTAAGTTGTCCATTATATCCAGTTTTTGTTGTTGAATTCATCTGTGTCTTTAATGGTTTTCTGCCCGCTAGATCTGTCCATTTCTGAGAGTGGGGATTGAAGTGCTCAGCTATAATAGTGGGTTTATCAATTTCTCCTTGCAGTTCTATAAGTTTTGCCTCATGTGTTTTGGCACTCTGTTGTTAGTCATATAGATATTAAACATCACTGTGTCTTCTTGGGGTGCCTGGGTGGCTGAGTCAGTTAAGCGTGTGACTTCAGCTCAGGTTATGATATCATGATTTGTGAGTTGGAAGCCTGCATTGGGCTCTATGCTGACAGCTCAGAGCCTGGGGCCTGCTTCAGATTCTGTGTCTCCCACTCTCTCTGCCCCTTCCCCGCTTGCACCCTGTCTCTCAAAAATGAATAAATGTCAAAAAATTATAAAAAAAAAATCATTGTGTTTTCTTGGTGAATTGACTCCTTTAGCCTTATATAGTAACACTCTATTCCTGATGACTTTCCTTTCTGTATCTGAAATTAATATAGCTACTCCTGCTTTCTTTTAATTAGTGTTATCATGGCTTATCTTTCTCCATCTGCTTACTTTTAGTCCATATGTGTCTTATATTTGAAGTGGGTTTCTTATAGATTACCTATAGCTGGAGCTTGTTTTTTGACCACTCTGATAATGTCTTTCCATTGATGCAATTAGATCATTACATTTAGTGTTTATCGATAAAGTTGGAACACTATCTACCATATTTGTTACTGTTTTCTATTTGTTGCTCTTATTTGTTTCTATTTTTGTTTTCTACTCTTTTTCTGCCTTTTCTAGTTTTAATGGAGTATTGTATATAATTCTGTTTTCTCTCCTTTCTTACCATATCAGGTTTCCTCCAGGCAGGTGGCAACAGAGTCCCTTAACTTTTATTTGTCTGAGAAAAACTTTATATATCCTTCACTTTAAAAAAACAATTTCTTAGGTACAGATTTGTTGCTTGCTGTTTTTTTTTTCTCTCAGCCCTTGACATATTTTACTTCACTTCTCGCTTGCATTTTTTCAAAGGAGAAGTTGAATTAATACTTACTTTTGCTACTCAGTAGGTAAGAATTTTACCCCCTCTGGCTTCTTTCAAATTTTTTTCTTTATCTTTGCTTTTTTATAGATTGAAGTGATAAACTTAGGTGCAGTTTTTTGGCATGTATCCTGCTTGGTGTTTTCTGAGTTTCCTGGATGAGTGGTTTTATATGTCATTAATTTGGGGAAATTGTTACTTATTATTTTAAATATTTTCTCTTTCTTTTTTTAAATGTTTATTTATTTATTTTGAGGGAAATATATGTATATATATATAGAGAGAGAGAACATGCATGTTAGTTGGGGAGGGGCAGAGAAAGAGGGAGAAAGAGAATCCCAAGCGGCTCTTTGCTGACAGCACAGAGCGGGATGCTGGGCTCAGTCCCACAAACTGTTAGATCATGACCTGAGCCTAAACCAAGACTCAGATGCTTAACCAACTTAGCCACCCAGGTGCCTTGTCCATCCTCCCTCCCTCTTTCCTTTGTTTCTTGCTTGCTTGCTTACTTTCCTCTTACCCTTCTGCAAAAAAATGCCATCAAAGACATTTTTCATTTGTTATTTTTTTTTCTCTAGCATTTGTTTTTGGTTCTTTCATAGAATTTCCATCTCACTGCCTATATTGATCATTTGTTCTTATGCTGTCTACTTTATTCATTAAAGCCCTTATCAAATTAATCATAGGTGTTTTAAATTTCCAGGCTAATTCCAACATTCCTGCTGTATCTGAGTCTGATTCTATTGATTATCTCTTTCAAATCTGTTTTTTTTTTTTTCTTTTTGGTATGTCTTGTAAATATACATTTACAAGGAACTGCTGTAAGTAGGCCTTTAGTAATGTGGTGGTAAGGCATGTGGAGAAGAATGAATAGGTCTGAGTCTTTTAGTGAGACTGTGCCCCTGGACTGTGACATGCATATGATTATCAGTCCTCCCCTACTTCCACACTATGTTGGACAATATGTCTAGAGTGAGCTGAAGTTTAGTATTTCCCTTCTTCCAGATCAGTTAAGTTCTCATAAAACCCAGGCTAATTAGGCTCCTGTTAAATTATTCCTCATTAGGTCAGACCCTGTTAAAAAGAACAGAATGCTCAGATTTATTTCTAAATGGGTCCTTTTCTTCTCCCCCTACCAGAAGTGCAAGGGGATTTTTCCCCAATACTCACTGTGAAAACCTGGTAAAGATTCAGGAGGTAAACTCACAAATAATGGAGTCCCTAGATAACTGGGTCTCCGTAGAGTTTTTAATTCTCAGAGTTGTCCACACTAATCTTTACTGTCTGTTCTGCACAGTTACAGCTAGGCATCACAAAATGTAAAAGTGAACAGAAATGTACAATTGCACATACATATAAACCAAATCCTATATGTGTATCCTATTTCTCTTATTTTCTTTGTCTTCTGCTTAGAGAATTTAGTCTATTTCTGGCTGACTTTTTTTTTCTGTTCCATTAACCTCTATTTTTTTCTGTCATCAAATAGTACCTTGTTTTCACTGAGTTTAAATTCCTCAGTCGTAGACATTTAGGAACTTATGAATGTACAATAACTGTTACTGCCTAGCAAGAACTTTTTAGGGTAATACATAAATAATGATTACTAACAGTGGCATAATAAGGGGAAGAATATCTAATCAATGTATCAGGTAACTTGTCAGTATATATTCTGTGTTAATAACTAAACACCTAATGGCTGTTTAGTAAATGAAGCAGATCACTTGGCATTGTCGACATTGTGATTATCATCAACAAATTTATAAGCTTTTTCTAGTTCTAAGCCAGTGTCTGAATACTATATTAATCCACAAAGTCTATCAGAGCCCTATTCAGTAAGAAAGTCCTTCACTGTACTAATTTTTGTCTTGATGGCTTGAACTCTGGGATGAAGCTATGCAAAAAAAACACTGGCTAATGCTTTTGAATTCATGCTGTTCTTCTGTAAAATTTATTGAGTTCAGATGCAAAATATGATTTTATAGGTTAGCTATTTGAGATTGATTTGTTGTTCATTATTTCCATGTGATCCAGTATCTTATTAACATTATTACCTAACGTTCAATAAACAAGACATTTACTCATGGATCCTAAAACTTGTGATGCCTTGAAACACACACTTTACTAACTCCAATAATGAGTCTCATGACTAAAATAGCAAACATTTCTATTATTAGTTTCTAAAATAGAATGATCGTAGCTATATGGAACTTCCCTAAAGTTTCAGGGCACAAGTTATGCTCTATAGCACTTCTGTGATAGATAAGACAGATATACAGTTTCTTTTATAGGTATAAGAAGCACTATAAAATGACATATTCCACACATAATAGAATCCTTTCTCCTACTAAATAACTCATTAGCTCATCATTGCTTTATCAGCTTGTTTCTCTAGGAAAACATGCTGCCTTTGTGTGATGAACACAGACAGTGTGAGGAAAAATATAGCTATTACATTATTATTTGAGTATGAGCTCTACAGTAGGTTCTCATTGTCTAGATGCCTTGTTGCTCTCTACCTAAGATGTACTTAAAAATTTAGTTGTGTGTATTAATCCAGAGACTTAATAAAAATAACTGTGATCTCATAAATTCTAAATTTTGATGACTGCCAGTTCTTCAGATACATTTGTGAGGAGGCAAATATATCAAACAAATAATTTGTTAAAGTATTTGTTTAAATCATCTGAATAAAATAAGAATCCAACATTTATATAAATGCCGAGATTCTCAGAAAGCTGTTATACCACTTCATATAAACAGTGCCACATTTTGGTAGAGCTTCATTTAAAATCTCTACCAACTTAAAATAGCTGTTTTTTATATTTTTTATATAATGTCATTTTCTGTCTCAGCTAAGAGTAATAATATCACACACACACACACACACACGTGTGTGTGTGTGTGTGTGTGTGTGTGTGTGTGTGTGTGTTTCATTTATTGTTATTCACTTTCATTATTCAGGATAGTTAATATTCTACAGAGTTGCCACAAACACACAGTTAGTGAATAGGGAATTCTTGCTCCTAGGGAAAATATAGGGTTAGGTTCCTGAGAGACTTGTCACATTTTCATCAACTAGCTTTATTTTATATGCATTTCTGTTTAAAGACACCTTATTTAATATATCTTACATAATGGATTGCATGGTCTTATGCCAGGGGTTTGGAGACCATTTCCATTACATAGGTTCATTTGACAATGTCCTCATGAAACAAACCAGTAATTTCAAAACTCAAAATTTGTGCCACTGTGCACATGTGTGTGAATGACCATGAAAACACTGGCAGTACTGATTTGGGAATTATAAATAAATTTTAGTGAGTAGGCAAATTCACAAATACAGAATCAATGAATAATGAATTTTTTTCATGAATGATAAATTCTTGTTTTAATAATTCCACTATGAATAATTATATTTGTTTTAACTTTAATACCTATTTTTTAACTTCAGTTTATCCTGCTGAACTCCTGAGACTCAAAAATCAATTCATTCCCTCTCCTCTTCAGTGTTTATTCAACTGTGTTCTCCTCAATGAAAACATCCCTTTATACTTTTGTCAGTTAGAGTTCAATATGACAAGCAGAAGAACCATTGCAGGCTCTTTCAGACTTTGGTTTTCGTATTTGAGGCTGGAAGTTGAAGTCTGCAGAGCAGGCAGTTAGGAAGCAAAGATGGACAAAGAAGGAAAGATGGATAAAAAAGAGAACAAAGAGAAACTGAGACTCGTGTAAAAACTGGAACCCTTATATGTTAACTGGAACCCATTTCAGTTTTCATTGCTTCTGACTATGATGAGATTGTTGTCCTACATGAGAAACTGTTGCCCTTCTTTATGGAGCTAAACACTTATCTGGCCCAGGATTCATAGAAGCTGAAGGAAGATCTAGGGGGATGTAAATCATTTGCAGGCCTGCCGCTGCTGCTTGCCCATTTCCCCACCATACAGGTTTAACCAGCAGAAAGCAGCAACACGTGTGAGCTCAAAAGTGCCCCATTACCTTGGTATACCTTCTGCACATAAAGATCAATAAACCTGCTGCTTTATTTTTCCCTCCAAATCTTTGCAACAATGTGTCTTATGGCCTACTCTTACCAAAAGCCTACAGGTAAGGATATTCCAAGAAAAGTAATCAGCTTTGCTCAATTAACTTTTTGTTAATTAGTACTCATACATATCTACCCTTGTCACTTAGTACCTTTTGTCTTCCTTTGGTCACTTAGTACCCATATATATCTCTTTAAACACACTAATTTCCAATAAAAACTATCAAGTGATGCTTCTACCTAACATGATATAACTTTTCCACTGGCTTTAATCATAGTAGTTGAGGGTATTGAGAGGCCTCCTGGGGAATCATCTATCTTCTAGATATATTATTATGAGTCCTCATTGTGTAGTAGCAACCCACTATTTCCTTGATTGTCAGAGTCATTTACTCAATCAGAACTGTAACCCCTTGCTTTATCTGATTCATTGACACGAGGAGCTAAAAGTGGTTAGGTTGCCATCTCAAATTCTAGTTCAGTAGAATCATTATTTTGTCATTGATATAATCATTCCTACTTTCAGATTTAAGACTTCTCCACCATTAGAACCTAAAGTTATAGGGAATAGGAAATCTTACCTCCCCTCCACTCTCTTCTCCTCCCCTGCCCTTTTCTTTTCCTTTATCCTTTCCTTCCTTTCCTTTCCTTTCCTTTCCTATGTTTTGTTTTGTTTCGTTTCGTTTCGTTTCGTTTCGTTTCGTTTCATTTTCTTTCCTTTTTTTTCCTTCCCTAATGGATCACTTGTAGTAATAGTGAAAGGAGGTACTTTTCATTTTTACCCTTTGATTCACAGATCCATAAATCTTGGCTATGGGAGAAACATATATGTGTTACTGATTTAGAGTAAGTATCACATCCTGGAGATAAATGTCCCACATCTGCAAGGTTGTACAACTGAGATATAACCATAAGTAAGAGTTCATAAGGAAATTATTCTGTTTTATCAAGCCAGGTGTTTCTAGATGATAAGGAAAATATACATTCATTGAATTTATGGAACTGGGCTCATTTGCAAACTTCATTGGTTGATCAAAAATGATGTTGTATATAACATCAACCTGGTTAGTTTGGTATTCTGTAAGTCCATGGATAGTGACTTTGGTGGAAGCATTGCAGACAGTGAAGAAAAATCTAGGTCTAGAGTAAATGTCTGCTCTAGTGAGAACAGATTGTTGCTTCTTCCACCAGTTGACCTGACTGCTAATCCTAGGGGATGGTGCCATAATAGGGGCTAAGTGTTGGGTTCTGCTGTGGGCACATTGGTACTCACCAGTGGCTGTAACCAGCTCTCTTCTGGTGAGTGGAAATCCTATATTCTCTTCCCACTCTGCCATGGTCAATTTGTTCATCAGCCAGTTAGGCAATTTTAAGGAGTGCCTGGGAGCAGGATGACTGACTTTCAGAATAATGGTCACCTATTTTCCTTCATAACACCTACAACTATCTGACATACCATATTTATTTGTCTATTGGTATTTATTGGCTCTTTCCCACATTAGAACGTATACTCCATTGAAGGCAGGGTTTATTGACTATTTTGTTCACTGTATTCCCACACATAAAAAAGTATGTGAATCATAGTATATTAACTAAAAAATAATTTAAAATTAAACAACATTTAACTTTATAAATAACTTATGTATGACTGCTATTTTTATTTGTGATTTATTAACAACAACAACAACAACAACAACAAAAAACACCTGAGTGTCACAGACATGTTACTTACCAGCAGTCATTGATTTATTTCGTCATGGAACTTGGATTCACACCTTGTTTGCCTGATTTACAAACAGTACTTTTAACCAGGATGTTATATTACCTCTTGTTTTGAAATACTGGATTTTTTTTCACAAAGTAGAACAGTGTCAGAGGGAGTTTTCTATTTTGAAATTTTAATGTCATATGGGAGAAGTCCTGCAGGAAGTCAAAACTGTGACCACGTTCAGTATCATGTGCTTTATGAAAAATGCAAATACTTTGGATTCATCTGTGGAGTTTTCTAGGGTCTGACAGTATTAAATAGACATTTTTTTAAAAAAAATATTTATTTTTAAGAGAGAGAGAGAGAGCGAGCATGGGAAGGGCAGAGAGAAATGGAAACACAGAATCTGAAGCAGGAACCAGGCTCTGAGCTGTCAGCACAGAGCCTGATGCTGGGATCGAACTCAAGAACTGCAAGATCATGACCTGAGCCAAAGTCAGATGCTGAAATGACTGAGCTACTCAAGTGGCCCTAAATAGACAAATTTTGAATTTCAAGACCTGCTAAGGCTGTTAGTAGTAAACACCTCAGAGCATCATTTAGGGCTCCTAGAGAGTTATTGTACAGTAAGGGCAAGAAACCACACCTACGCAAGTATTTTATAAAAAATTGCAACCCAGCTCGGTATGATTGAATTAAGATGGGATAGTCCCTCTTCGGAGAAAGATAATATAATATATAGTCTTTGTATATTTCATTAACAGTGTCCTTTATTCAATTAGAAATCTACTGGAATATTAAGAAAATATAGCCAAGAGGAGAAAATCAGATAATAGACATAGGGATGATTGGGTAATTAGTGTCCTCAAATATAAACTCTAAGTTAACTGTGATTAACGTGTCTAAGAAAATAGAAGGCAAGAATAATTTTGCCAGAGGACAGTAAATTATGAAAACAATCAATGGGAAATTCTCTTTCTAACCAATACAATAACTGAAATTAGGAAATCAATGTATGGTATTAACTAAATTGGACAGACAAGAAGAGAGGATTTATGGACTAGAAGATAGATTATTAGAAAATATTCAGGCTGAATTGCCTAGATAAAAGCAGGGCAAATGCAGAAGGGAAGAGATGCAAAGGAAATGAGGGCAAAAACAACATCAAAGAGTTAATGGCTCAGAATTTCCTTTTTAATGACAAAAGCACATCAATTTGTATATTCAGAAAGCATTAAGGAACCATATCAGGATAAATGCGTGGAAAAGCACATCTACACATATTGTGGAAAAGTGATAAAAAACAAATAGGAAAAATATCACAGTCAGACACAAAAAAAAGACAACTTTCAAAGGAGCAACAATAACATGGACAGCAGATCTCTCAGCAGAATCCGTTGGACCCAAAGGAGGAATAAAGCTAGATGCTTCCTGATAAATACTTTATAAAGCTACAGTAACTAACACTATGTAAACATGTAATAGTGAGTAAGTATACCAAGGAAACAGACTAGTTATAAAAGAAAGACCCATACACATATAATATCTTGAATTATGACAAAGGTATTCCTGTGCACTTGGGGAGAATAATCCTTCCAATAAATCACAGTCAGATATCCATATGGAAATTTGGAAGAATAAAAAAATTCCAGAGTAATTTCACATCAAAATGTGAAGCATGAAGCTAATAAAGCTTCTAGAGTAAAATGTGAGAGAATATCTTTATGAATTAGGATAGTAAAAAAATTTCTCTTAAAGACAGAAAATATAGAAAGTTGGCAGATTGTACTATATTAACAACTTGGTTTATCAAACGACACTGCTATGAGTGAAAAGCAAGTCTCTGAGTTAGAGAAGATGATTGCAATGTATGTACCCCCTGAAAAGGAACTTACATTCATAATTTAAGTCTAGAAGAAAAAAACAGAAAAAAATTAATAAATCCTTCACACACACACACACATACACATGCAAACGTACACGAAAGGATATCTGTATCTTTACTTCTATCTTTTTGTGACTTTGTTAGAGAAGTGGAAGTTAAAATTATGATGAAATACCATTGTCCATGCAAAAAGTGGCTGCTTTCTGTGAATGTTGTCCCTCCCGTAACCTACCCCAAATTCATATGATGAAACCCTAGCCTTCAAATGTGATCTTAATAGGTAGGGACTTTGGGAGGTGACATGATCTTGGGAATGGAGATCTCATTAAATGGAATTTATACACTTATAAAAGATACCCCATGAAGCTCTCTAGCCAGTTCTACTAGGTAGAGACACTATGAGAAGAGTGCTGTCAGTGAAGTAGGAAAAGGGCCCTCACCATATCATCCTGGTGCCTGATCTCAGTCTGCCCACTCTCTAGAATTGTGAGCAGCAACATTTTGTTGTTTTTAGGTTACCTAGTCTGTGGTATTTTGTTCTAGTAGCCCAAATGGAGTAAGACAATAGCTAAAATGAAAAACAAACAAACAAAATTATTGCCTAAGATATAGAGAAACTGATTCTATTATACACTGTTTTAGGAAAGTTAGATTGGTATAATTACATTAGAAAATAGTTGTCACCATCAACCAAAGGTGAATGAGCTGATATCCTATTACCTAGCAATTCAACTTACAGCATATACCTAACAGAAATGCGCATATAGAAATGTTGGTAGTAGCATTATTCATTATAGTCCTAAAGTTAATATAACCAAAATATCTATCAATGTTAGGATAACAGAAAGATTCATTCAGTGAATTGCCTTTCAACACTGACAATGAACATTGCGTTCTGCACATCACAGCATAGATGGAATCCCAAACATGATTATAAGTGTAAGAAGCCAGATATAAGAGAGTGAGTTTCCTATATCCTATTTATATACATTTCAAAAAATTAATTGGCACAAGAAACCTATGGTTACTGAGCTCAGGATAGTAGTTACTTTTGATGAAGCATAGTGAGTAATAACAGGTACGAGGGGAGCTTCTGGTAATATTCTATGCTACCAAGTACCGGTTTCATCACTGTTAATTTTGTAAAAAAAAAAATCACTTATTACTTTTTTGCACTTATTATTTTTGCATTTATTATTTTTGCATAAATTTTACACATTAAATACATCGGCATAAAATTTCCCTTTTTTATATTTAAAATTTTTAACTAAAAATAAAAATGCCATCCTGCGCCATAAGAAACTCTGATACTCGGCTTAGAGAGGTATTTTTTTTAAGATTATTTATTTTGAGAGAGTGAGAACAAGCACAGGGGATGGGCAGAGAGAGAGGGAGAGAGAGAGTTCCAAGCAGGCTCTGCACTGTCAGTACGGAGCCCCTACGTGGGGCTCCATCTCATGAAATGTGAGATCATGACCTGAGCTGAAATCAAGAGTTGGATGCCTAACTGACTGAGCCACCCAGGTGCCCTGAGAGGTATTTTTTAATTATATATTAATGAGCATTGTTGACAATAGACCATAACAACAATTTGGGAAAGCAAAGTCTATTTCAATGATTACCGTGAAATAAATTTATTAAAGTTAATTTTGCCTGGAACCTTAAAATATTTTAAGAATAAAATTACTCTTTATTTTTCTTAAAATTAAAAAAAAAAGGTGAAATGCTGTTACTTGTAATGCAAATGGCTAGGAAAGTTCTTACAGATAGACTCTAAGGGCAAATATAAATTAAAAATGAGAAGCTTGATTCTCCTTGCTGGAAATAAGGGAAGAGATGTCTCCCTTTTCTTTCTCCCTTTTCTTAGAGTACTTACTTAAGATAACTTGTAACTTCTTTTCCTGTGTCCTGGAAATGTATGTAGTTTCTCTTAAAAGCTAAATAAGACTTATTGTGTCTGTGTTGCAACTCAGGAATGCCTTTCTCAAGAGCCTGGGAACCATCTCATTGAAATGTAATCATTTCATTTCATTTCATTTCATTTCATTTCATTTCATCCATTCCATTCCATTCCATTCCATTCCATTCCATTCCATTCCATTCCATTCCATTCCATTCCATTCCATTCCATTTCAGAGACAGCACCCCCTATTACCAGTTTCCATGGGAGGATGGAAGCCTAACTTCAGCAAGCCACCTGGCTCTAAGACTGCCTCCTGTCATAAATATGTGAGAAGTTTATTTTTACTTTTTTAAGGTAAGCGAATTAAACATAGGTGACTACCTCAGTGAATTTAGGATGAGCTCTGTGTGACAGTGTTGTCAAGTTCTCTTATTATCTTGAGAACATATATGCAATGAGTTCTATCTGGTTACATGGATAAAAGTGTCAGATTTGTCTCTGTCTTGGCAATCTCTTAGCAGATTGCCTGTGATGCACATCACATTCTGGTTTAATTCTAATTCAGTAACAAAATTGGTTTCTTTTATGCCTTTGTGGAGAAGTTTTCTGAGTTGGTAGAAGATTTTGTTTTTAATTATATTTTTCCACCAGTGCACATATATGATATAACTGCATATAGATGTGAATATACATCCAAATATATTAGAAAAAAACATATGTATAAGAGTTGTTATACTCCAGCCTTTTTTTTTAGCAGCCTGTATATCATACCCATTGTAATATCTTCTTTTCTACTCTATTCATTAAATATTATTTTAAAATTTTTATATTTATGAAATACTTTATTTAAATAATGAATGAAAACAATTTGAGTGCAAAAGGGTTCTTTATGAGAAAAATGTCCATACTGAAATTTTATTTGTTAATTTTAATTATGGAATATATGGCTTCAGAGTCATCATTGATGAAGGATTCATTATATAGAGAACAGAAATTTGTCACATAACAAATGAGAGAAGGGGCGCCTGGGTGGCGCAGTCGGTTAAGCGTCCGACTTCAGCCAGGTCACGATCTCGCGGTCTGTGAGTTCGAGCCCCACATCAGGCTTGGGCTGATGGCTCAGAGCCTGGAGCCTGTTTCCCTTTCTGTGCCTCCCTTTCTCTCTGCCCCTCCCCCGTTCATGCTCTGTCTCTCTCTGTCCCCAAAATAAATAAACCTTGAAAAAAAATTAAAAAAAAAAAAGAGAGAAAAGAGGTAGGGTATATTTTAATTAATTTTTAAAACAATAAAAAAGATTAATTCAAGAAAATTAAAGTTAATGTTGACATCTGAGAGGACAAAATGAGCCAAGTTGGTTTTAGGAGATACTAATGGTATGTGTTTTACTATGAAATCTATTCATGGCAAGTGACTTGGAGACCCAGACATTCCTGGACATCTTCTCAATATATTCATCCCTGATTACTAAAGAAGTGGAGAATAACTATGATTAATGATAATAAGTCCATTAAGCCTTCTGTCACTGTGCTACAGTAATACAGTTTTTGGCCAAAGCGCATTGTGGAGAAGGTAGATAGCTAAAATAATTTGTGAACAGTGCTAATGACCACAGTACTATTACTAAACTTCATCTTCCTAAAGAAGAAAATACAGCTGAGCCAAAAATTGTTGGACCTCTGATGGTTGGACCTTGAGAGTACAGAAGCCATTGAATAAAGCAGTTTTAAAAGCAGTCTTATTTTCACATATTAAAGTGTACCACCTAAATCTCATGTTAAATTTTGAAATTCTCATTAAATTCAAAATGTTAGCCTCCCTCTTTCTCCACAACCCCACCTCCATGAATCCCGGCCATTGCTCTCATACCTCATTGCTTTCTTGCTGATAGCAGTAGGGAAGTGAACACATGATCTATTTCACTCAAGTCTTACAAGCTCCAGGACCTTACCCTCATCTATTGATTTTAGCTCCTCCAAGATTGAGCAGTGTGGAGAAATTTCAGCATCAAGATAAGGATCCATTAATTTAGCCTTTTTAAATTTGTATTTCTCTCTTGGTTGAGTCATATACTTTTTTTTTCAAATGCTGGCTCTTTTAAGTAGTATATAGATGATTCTTTCAAAGACAATTAATGGAGATTCCTCTGGACTTTTTAACCACTTTCTAACACAGCCATTGTATTCTCCAACTGACCTTTGTCATATTCCTTTAGTTTTGATACAGTGGTGATCTCCCTCCTCCTGCTAATATCACCTTATCCAGAAGATAGCTTTGTTGAGCAACCCGAATTCAGTTGCCTTTTATGGAGCTGGAGTATGGAAATTCAACCCTTTGCCTACTACCTCAGAATGCAAATGGTCTTTTTTCTAATTTCCTTTCCACTTAGGGATATTCAAGTCAGCCTCTGCCTTCAGACTTTATCAGCCAGGTGCCAATCTCTATGATTCTCCCTCAAATATCAGAGGGTTCTTGTTAATTCTCCCAAGAATATCTCTGAGTCCTCTATTCCAGTACCTGTGTGGCCTATACATCTCTGTCATTCATTGAACATTCAGGTAGACAGTGAGATATTGCTCCTCTTATAAACCATCAAAATCTCTATTACCACTTCTTTTGACTACCCTTTTAGTTGGCTTGAATTATAGGAGATGCAGTCTTCTTCTATCTTCATAATTAAGAAAGAGAGTAAAAAAACATTAGACTGGTTATGGGTTTCGAAATTCTTTTTAAAGAAGCTCCTCCCCTGTTGAATAACCAGTCTTCTCTCATATAGGCTCTTGAGGCTGATGATCACTGGACCAGTTAGCTACCTTTTAGTGAGACCTTTGAGTATGTGACTAAGTTTCCTTTTAGAAAGTGGGGACATATACCATTAATCATCTCTGAATTTGAGCTTTTAATTGACATTCTTGGAGATAGGAAGAGTCTAATTTTACATTACATTCCGTTTGAAAGGAACATAGCAAAGACAAGATGTGTCAGTTACACTCAACACGTCCATATCGAGGGAGAAGAAGAGTCCATGAAAATGTTCTATCTTGCAACAGGAAGTAGGATATAGGAGAAGGTGGACTTTGATGCTACTGTGTCGCTTTCTTTTGCCTGTCTATGTGTGTATGTGCGTGAATGTTAGATAATCTCCTAAAATGCCGGTAACGTAAGCATCAAAACTCAATTTATTAATACATAAAATATTTGCACTCAAACAACATTGATTCAGTTTTCAGGAGCTTCTCTATTTCTGAACAATACTAGAAGTAAAATGAAAATTTTTCTAACACCACACTTCACATTAAGCTGTTGAGTTCAAGAAGAATGAGATCATTCTCATAAAACAAACACTAATTTTCTTTGCCACTTAAAGTAGTAATGATAAAGAATGTAATAACACTGATGTGGCCTGCCATCATAAAATGATTATCATTTTCAATTTTTTATGTGTCTTCTCATAGGATTGTCAGATCTCAGAAAATGGGCAATAGAGATATTATAAATCCAAATGGAAATTGTTTTCAGTTTTATGTAGAAGATAATCATGAGATTATAAATTCTGACCCCAGCCTTAACCAGTGACAACTCAGCCCTTTTGACCTCAGTTTCTTGGTCTACATATGCTTCCTCTATTATGCTGTTTCAGAGAATTCAGACTGCATGTATGTCCATGATTTGAATACCGATGAATGCTATAGCAGTGAGAGATTTGAATATGTGAGACAGAATTTATTTTATCATACTATGTTTCACAAGTAGCTTTTACTTTCTCATGGGGTTATCATATACTTTATATATTTTTATAACCGTAGTGTGCTCTTTATTCCTAACTCACTAACTAAAGTTTCCAAATGTTTTATATACAGTAGACAAAAATGGGAATTTAGCCCAGCCTCTTTATTAAAGTATTTTTTTCCCTGTCATCTTCAAAAAAATGTCATATATATATATATATATGTACATACACACACACATTCCCCTTTGCTACTAATATATAGTTGATAGATATAGATATATCAGTTGAGACTTCTATTTACTGAGGAGAAAGAATCAGTAGCTGTGATTAGCAGGTTACTAAAGGAAAAGAGAATTGCTTGAATTTAATCTATGTGTGTATATATATATATATATGTATATATATATATACATACATACATATATATGACATTTATATGCTAATAGAATCTCATATAACTATTCAAATTCTTGATATGTATGAAATTCAGTAATAGTAAGTTGTATACATAACTTTAACTTTTTCTGAGGAATTCCTTACTTTTTCTACATTTTCATGTTTTAAAGAGCATGCACTTAAGTGCCTGTTAGCATTTCTATTCTCCCCACTTGTTTTAGTACATTCATATTACATCTACTTTGTTAAATTTCATTTCACACTAAGTTTGAGTTTTTTATATAGGAATTTGGCTCATAACTATTATATTTCAATTTGGTTATAGTAAACCCTAAATGTTAAAAAGAACAGCTGAGTCTTTATTTTATGGTTCCATGCTCCTAATTTGTGCTCTTAGAACTTGTGAGCTGCTTAGATTTCACAGGTCGTTAACAGCATCATGAGAGCCCCTGCCACTGGCTATATCAGAGAGACATTTAATTAGTCAGAGATACTGAGGCTTTACAAGTTTGTATTGCACACGTCTATGACTACTTGGAATAAATCTTTTTTTTCAATATATGAAATTTATTGTCAAATTGGTTTCCATACAACACCCAGTGCTCATCCCAAAAGGTGCCCTCCTCAATACCCATCACCCACCCTCCACCCCTCCCACCGCCTATCAACCCTCAGTTTCTTCTCAGTTTTTAAGAATCACTTATGCTTTGGCTCTCTCCCTCTCTAACCTCTTTTTTTTTTCCTTCCCCTCCCCCATGGGTTTCGGTTAAGTTTCTCAGGATTCACATAAGACTGAAAACATATGGTATCTGTCTTTCTCTGTATGGCTTATTTCACTTAGCATCACAATCTCCAGTTCTATCCACGTTGCTACAAAGGGCCATATTTCGTTCTTTCTCATTGCCCTGTAGTACTACATTGTGGATATAAACCACAATTTCTTTATC